>NW_027117041.1:0-49195 GCF_024137725.1 Prorops nasuta | reverse complement strand
GTCTGGGAGTACATATAAAGGGGTTAGGATAACTCACTTGGGGCCAGGGTGTACTTATAAAGGGGCTATGGTAACTCACTTGGGGTCAAGGAGTACTCATAAAGGGGCTACGGTAACTCACTTGGGGTCAGGAAGTACTTCTATGAGACTAGGGTAACTCACTTGGGGTCAGGGAGTACTTATATGAGACTAGGGTATCACACTTGGGGTCAGGGAGTACTTATTTAGGGGCTAGGATAACTCACTTGGGGTCTGGGAGTACATGTAAAGGGGCTAGGATAACTCACTTGGGGCCAGGGGTGTACTTATAAAGTGGCTAGGGTAACTCACTTGGGGTCAGGGAGTACTACTATGGGACTAGGGTAACTCACTTGCTGTCAGAGAGTACATATAAAGGGCCTAGGATAACTTACTTGGGGTCAGGGAGTACTTATAAGGGACTAGGATAACTCACTTGGGGCCAGGGTGTACTTATAAAGTGGCTAGGGTAACTCACTTGGGGTCAGGGAGTACTTCTATGGCACTTGGGTAACTCACTTGCGTCAGAGAGTACTTATAAAGATGATATTGTAACTCACTTGGGGCCAGGGAGTACTTATAAAGGGGCTAGGGTAACGCACTTTGGTTCAATGAGTACTTATATGGGACTAGCGTAACTCACTTGGTGTCTGTGAGTACTTATATGGGACCAGGGTAACTCACTTGGGGACAGGGTGTACTTATTAAGGGGCTAGGGTAACTCACTTGGGGTCAGGGAATACCACTATGGGACTAGGGTAACTCACTTGCGGTCAGAGAGTACTATAAAGGGACTAGGGTAACTCACTTGGGATCTGGGAGTACTTATATGGGACTAGGGTAACTCACTTGGGGTCAGGGAGTACTTATAAAGGGGGTAGGGTAACTTACTTTGGGTCAGGGAGTACTTCTATGCGACTAGGGTAACTCACTTGGGGTCAAGGAGTACTTATATGGGACTAGGGTATCTCACTTGCGGTCAGAGGGATCATATAAAGGGGCTAGGACAACACATTTTGGGTCAGGGAGTACTTATATGGGACTAGGGTAACAAACTTGGGGTCAGGGAGTCCTCCTATGGAACTAGGATAACTCTCTTGGGGTCAGGGAGTACTTATAAAGGGGCTAGGGTAACTCACTTGGGGTAAGAGAGAACTTATATGGGACTAGGGTAACACACTTGGGGTCAGGGAGTACTTCTATGGAACTAGGGTAACTCACTTGAGTTCAGTGAGTACATATAAAGGGGCTAGGATAACTCATTTGGGGTCAGGGAGTACATATAAAGGGGCTAGTATAACTCACTTGGGGTCAGGGAGTACTACTATGGGACTAGGGTAACGCACATGCGGTCAGAGAGTACATATAAAGGTGATATGGTAACTCACTTGGGGTCAGGGAGTACTTATATGGGACCAGGGTAACTCACTTGGGGCCAGGGTGTACTTATTAAAGGTCTAGGGTAACTCTCTTGGGGTCAGGGAGTACTAATAAGGGACTAGGGTAACTCACTTGGGGTCTGGGAGTACATATAAAGCGGCTAGGATAACTCACTTGCGGTCAGAGAGTACATATAAAGGGGATAGGATAACTCACTTGGGATCAGGAAGTACTTATATGGGACTAGGGTAACTCACTTGGGGTCAGGGAGTACTTATATTGTACTAGGGTAACTCACTTGGGTTCAGGGAGTACTTCTATGGGACTAGGGTAACTCACTTGAGGTCAGAGAGTACATATAAAGGGGCTAGGATAACTCACTTGGGGTCAGGGAGTACTACTGCGGGACTAGGGTAACTCACTTGCGGATAGAGAGTACATATAAACGGGCTAGGATAACTCATTTGGGGTCAGGGAGTACTTATAAGGGTGATATGGTAACTCACTTGTGGTCAGGGAGTACTTATATGAGACTAGGGTAACACGCATGGGGTCAGGGAGTACTTATAAAGGGGTTAGAATAACTCACTTGCGGTCAGAGAGTATATAAAAAGGGGCTAGTATAACTCACTTGGGGTCAGGGAGTACTTATAAAGGGGCTACGGTAACTCACTTGGGGTCAGGAAGTACTTCTATGGGAATAGGGTAACTCACTTGGGGTATGGGAGTGCATATAAAGCGGCTAGGGTAACTCACTTGGAGTCTGGGAGTACATATAAAGGGGCTAGGATAACTCACTTGGGGCAAAGGTGTACTTATAAAGGGGCTGTGGTAACTCACTTGGGGTCAAGGAGTACTCATAAAGGGGCTACGGTAACTCACTTGGGGTCAGGAAGTACTTCTATGAGACTAGGGTAACTCACTTGGGGTCAGGGAGTACTTATATGAGACTAGGGTATCACACTTGGGTCAGGGAGTACTTATTTAGGGGCTAGGATAACTCCCTTGGGGTCTGGGAGTACATGTAAAGGGGCTAGGATAACTCACTTGGGGCCAGGGTGTACTTATAAAGTGGCTAGGGTAACTCACTTGGGGTCAGGGAGTACTTATATGGGACTAGGGTTACTCACTTGCGGTCAGAGAGTACATATAAAGGGGCTAGGATAACTCACTTGGGGTCAGGGAGTACATATATAGGGGCTAGGGTAACTCACTTGGGGTCAGGGAGTACTTATAAAGGGGCTAGGGTAACGCACTTTGGTTCAAGGAGTACTTATATGGGACTAGCGTAACTCACTTGGTGTCTGTGAGTACTTATATGGGACCAGGGTAACTCACTTGGGGACAGGGTGTACTTATTAAGGGGCTAGGGTAACTCACTTGGGGTCAGGGAGTACTTATAAGGGACTAGGATAACTCACTTGGGGTCAGGGAGTACATATATAGGGGCTAGGGTAACTCACTTGGGGTCAGGGAGTACTTATAAAGGGGCTAGGGTAACGCACTTTGGTTCAAGGAGTACTTATATGGGACTAGCGTAACTCACTTGGTGTCTGTGAGTACTTATATGGGACCAGGGTAACTCACTGGGGGTCTGGGAGTACATATAAAGGGGCTAGGATAACTCACTTGCGGTCAGAGAGTACATATAAAGGGGCTATAATAACTCACTTGAGGTCAGGGAGTACTTCTACGGGACTAGGGTAACTCACTTGGGATCTGGGAGTACTTATATGGGACTAGGGTAACTCACTTGGGGTCAGGGAGTACTTATAAAGGGGGTAGGGTAACTTACTTTGGGTCAGGGAGTACTTCTATGCGACTAGGGTAACTCACTTGGGGTCAGGGAGTACTTATATGGGACTAGGGTATCTCACTTGCGGTCAGAGGGATCATATAAAGGGGCTAGGACAACACATTTTGGGTCAGGGAGTACTTATATGGGACTAGGGTAACAAACTTGGGGTCAGGGAGTCCTCCTATGGAACTAGGATAACTCTCTTGGGGTCAGGGAGTACTTCTATGTGACTAGGGTAGCACACTTGGGGTCAGGGAATATTTCTATGGGACTAGGGTAACTCACTTGGGGTCAGGGAGTACTTACATTGGACTAGGGTAACTCACTTACAGTCAGAGAGTACATATAAAGGGGCTAGGATAACTCACTTGGGGTCAGGGAATACTACTATGGGACTAGGGTAACTCACTTGCGGTCAGAGAGTACTATAAAGGGACTAGGGTAACTCACTTGGGATCTGGGAGTACTTATATGGGACTAGGGTAACTCACTTGGGGTCAGGGAGTACTTATAAAGGGGCTAGGGTAACGCACTTTGGTTCAAGGAGTACTTATATGGGACTAGCGTAACTCACTTGGTGTCTGTGAGTACTTATATGGGACCAGGGTAACTCACTTGGGGACAGGGTGTACTTATTAAGGGGCTAGGATAACTCACTTGCGGTCAGAGAGTACATATAAAGGGGCTATAATAACTCACTTGAGGTCAGGGAGTACTTCTACGGGACTAGGGTAACTCACTTGGGATCTGGGAGTACTTATATGGGACTAGGGTAACTCACTTGGGGTCAGGGAGTACTTATAAAGGGGGTAGGGTAACTTACTTTGGGTCAGGGAGTACTTCTATGCGACTAGGGTAACTCACTTGGGGTCAGGGAGTACTTATATGGGACTAGGGTATCTCACTTGCGGTCAGAGGGATCATATAAAGGGGCTAGGACAACACATTTTGGGTCAGGGAGTACTTATATGGGACTAGGGTAACAAACTTGGGGTCAGGGAGTCCTCCTATGGAACTAGGATAACTCTCTTGGGGTCAGGGAGTACTTCTATGTGACTAGGGTAGCACACTTGGGGTCAGGGAATATTTCTATGGGACTAGGGTAACTCACTTGGGGTCAGGGAGTACTTACATTGGACTAGGGTAACTCACTTACAGTCAGAGAGTACATATAAAGGGGCTAGGATAACTCACTTGGGGTCAGGGAATACTACTATGGGACTAGGGTAACTCACTTGCGGTCAGAGAGTACTATAAAGGGACTAGGGTAACTCACTTGGGATCTGGGAGTACTTATATGGGACTAGGGTAACTCACTTTGGGTCAGGGAGTACTTCTATGAGACTAGGTTAACTCACTTGGGGTCAGGGAGTACTTATAAAGGGGCTACGGTAACTCACTTGGGGTCAGGAAGTACTTCTATGGGAATAGGGTAACTCACTTGGGGTATGGGAGTACATATAAAGCGGCTAGGGTAACTCACTTGGAGTCTGGGAGTACATATAAAGGGGTTAGGATAACTCACTTGGGGCCAGGGTGTACTTATAAAGGGGCTATGGTAACTCACTTGGGGTCAAGGAGTACTCATAAAGGGGCTACGGTAACTCACTTGGGGTCAGGAAGTACTTCTATGAGACTAGGGTAACTCACTTGGGGTCAGGGAGTACTTATATGAGACTAGGGTATCACACTTGGGGTCAGGGAGTACTTCTATGTGACTAGTGTAGCACACTTGGGGTCAGGGAATATTTCTATGGGACTAGGGTAACTCACTTGGGGTCAGGGAGTACTTACATTGGACTAGGGTAACTCACTTACAGTCAGAGAGTACATATAAAGGGGCTAGGATAACTCACTTGGGGTCAGGGAATACTACTATGGGACTAGGGTAACTCACTTGCGGTCAGAGAGTACTATAAAGGGACTAGGGTAACTCACTTGGGATCTGGGAGTACTTATATGGGACTAGGGTAACTCACTTTGGGTCAGGGAGTACTTCTATGCGACTAGGTTAACTCACTTGGGGTCAGGGAGTACTTATATGGGACTAGGGTAACTCACTTGCGGTCAGAGGGATCATATAAAGGGGCTAGGACAACACATTTTGGGTCATGGAGTACTTATATGGGACTAGGGTAACAAACTTGGGGTCAGGGAGTCCTTCTATGGAACTAGGATAACTCTCTTGGGGTCAGGGAGTACTTCTATGTGACTAGGGTAACACACTTGGGGTCAGGGAGTATTTCTATGGGACTAGGGTAACTCACTTGGGGTATGGGAGTACATATAAAGCGGCTAGGGTAACTCACTTGGAGTCTGGGAGTACATATAAAGGGGTTAGGATAACTCACTTGGGGCCAGGGTGTACTTATAAAGGGGCTATGGTAACTCACTTGGGGTCAAGGAGTACTCATAAAGGGGCTACGGTAACTCACTTGGGGTCAGGAAGTACTTCTATGAGACTAGGGTAACTCACTTGGGGTCAGGGAGTACTTATATGAGACTAGGGTATCACACTTGGGGTCAGGGAGTACTTATTTAGGGGCTAGGATTACTCACTTGGGGTCTGGGAGTACATGTAAAGGGGCTAGGATAACTCACTTGGGGCCAGGGTGTACTTATAAAGTGGCTAGGGTAACTCACTTGGGGTCAGGGAGTACTACTATGGGACTAGGGTAACTCACTTGCTGTCAGAGAGTACATATAAAGGGCCTAGGATAACTTACTTGGGGTCAGGGAGTACTTATAAGGGACTAGGATAACTCACTTGGGGCCAGGGTGTACTTATAAAGTGGCTAGGGTAACTCACTTGGGGTCAGGGAGTACTTCTATGGCACTTGGGTAACTCACTTGCGTCAGAGAGTACTTATAAAGATGATATTGTAACTCACTTGGGGCCAGGGAGTACTTATAAAGGGGCTAGGGTAACGCACTTTGGTTCAATGAGTACTTATATGGGACTAGCGTAACTCACTTGGTGTCTGTGAGTACTTATATGGGACCAGGGTAACTCACTTGGGGACAGGGTGTACTTATTAAGGGGCTAGGGTAACTCACTTGGGGTCAGGGAGTACTTATAAGGGACTAGGGTAACTCACTGGGGGTCTGGGAGTACATATAAAGGGGCTAGGATAACTCACTTGCGGTCAGGGAGTACATATAAAGGGGCTAGGATAATTCACTTGGGGTCAGGGAATACCACTATGGGACTAGGGTAACTCACTTGCGGTCAGAGAGTACTATAAAGGGACTAGGGTAACTCACTTGGGATCTGGGAGTACTTATATGGGACTAGGGTAACTCACTTGGGGTCAGGGAGTACTTATAAAGGGGGTAGGGTAACTTACTTTGGGTCAGGGAGTACTTCTATGCGACTAGGGTAACTCACTTGGGGTCAAGGAGTACTTATATGGGACTAGGGTATCTCACTTGCGGTCAGAGGGATCATATAAAGGGGCTAGGACAACACATTTTGGGTCAGGGAGTACTTATATGGGACTAGGGTAACAAACTTGGGGTCAGGGAGTCCTCCTATGGAACTAGGATAACTCTCTTGGGGTCAGGGAGTACTTATAAAGGGGCTAGGGTAACTCACTTGGGGTAAGAGAGAACTTATATGGGACTAGGGTAACACACTTGGGGTCAGGGAGTACTTCTATGGAACTAGGGTAACTCACTTGAGTTCAGTGAGTACATATAAAGGGGCTAGGATAACTCATTTGGGGTCAGGGAGTACATATAAAGGGGCTAGTATAACTCACTTGGGGTCAGGGAGTACTACTATGGGACTAGGGTAACGCACATGCGGTCAGAGAGTACATATAAAGGTGATATGGTAACTCACTTGGGGTCAGGGAGTACTTATATGGGACCAGGGTAACTCACTTGGGGCCAGGGTGTACTTATTAAAGGTCTAGGGTAACTCTCTTGGGGTCAGGGAGTACTAATAAGGGACTAGGGTAACTCACTTGGGGTCTGGGAGTACATATAAAGCGGCTAGGATAACTCACTTGCGGTCAGAGAGTACATATAAAGGGGATAGGATAACTCACTTGGGATCAGGAAGTACTTATATGGGACTAGGGTAACTCACTTGGGGTCAGGGAGTACTTATATTGTACTAGGGTAACTCACTTGGGTTCAGGGAGTACTTCTATGGGACTAGGGTAACTCACTTGAGGTCAGAGAGTACATATAAAGGGGCTAGGATAACTCACTTGGGGTCAGGGAGTACTACTGCGGGACTAGGGTAACTCACTTGCGGATAGAGAGTACATATAAACGGGCTAGGATAACTCATTTGGGGTCAGGGAGTACTTATAAGGGTGATATGGTAACTCACTTGTGGTCAGGGAGTACTTATATGAGACTAGGGTAACACGCATGGGGTCAGGGAGTACTTATAAAGGGGTTAGAATAACTCACTTGCGGTCAGAGAGTATATAAAAAGGGGCTAGGATAACTCACTTGGGGTCAGGGAGTACTTATAAAGGGGCTACGGTAACTCACTTGGGGTCAGGAAGTACTTCTATGGGAATAGGGTAACTCACTTGGGGTATGGGAGTGCATATAAACCGGCTAGGGTAACTCACTTGGAGTCTGGGAGTACATATAAAGGGGCTAGGATAACTCACTTGGGGCCAAGGTGTACTTATAAAGGGGCTGTGGTAACTCACTTGGGGTCAAGGAGTACTCATAAAGGGGCTACGGTAACTCACTTGGGGTCAGGGAGTACTTATATGGGACTAGGGTTACTCACTTGCGGTCAGAGAGTACATATAAAGGGGCTAGGATAACTCACTTGGGGTCAGGGAGTACATATATAGGGGCTAGGGTAACTCACTTGGGGTCAGGGAGTACTTATAAAGGGGCTAGGGTAACGCACTTTGGTTCAAGGAGTACTTATATGGGACTAGCGTAACTCACTTGGTGTCTGTGAGTACTTATATGGGACCAGGGTAACTCACTTGGGGACAGGGTGTACTTATTAAGGGGCTAGGGTAACTCACTTGGGGTCAGGGAGTACTTATAAAGGACTAGGGTAACTCACTGGGGGTCTGGGAGTACATATAAAGGGGCTAGGATAACTCACTTGCGGTCAGAGAGTACATATAAAGGGGCTATAATAACTCACTTGAGGTCAGGGAGTACTTCTACGGGACTAGGGTAACTCACTTGGGATCTGGGAGTACTTATATGGGACTAGGGTAACTCACTTGGGGTCAGGGAGTACTTATAAAGGGGGTAGGGTAACTTACTTTGGGTCAGGGAGTACTTCTATGCGACTAGGGTAACTCACTTGGGGTCAGGGAGTACTTATAAAGGGGCTAGGGTAACGCACTTTGGTTCAAGGAGTACTTATATGGGACTAGCGTAACTCACTTGGTGTCTGTGAGTACTTATATGGGACCAGGGTAACTCACTTGGGGACAGGGTGTACTTATTAAGGGGCTAGGGTAACTCACTTGGGGTCAGGGAGTACTTATAAAGGACTAGGGTAACTCACTGGGGGTCTGGGAGTACATATAAAGGGGCTAGGATAACTCACTTGCGGTCAGAGAGTACATATAAAGGGGCTATAATAACTCACTTGAGGTCAAGGAGTACTTCTACGGGACTAGGGTAACTCACTTGGGATCTGGGAGTACTTATATGGGACTAGGGTAACTCACTTGGGGTCAGGGAGTACTTATAAAGGGGGTAGGGTAACTTACTTTGGGTCAGGGAGTACTTCTATGCGACTAGGGTAACTCACTTGGGGTCAGGGAGTACTTATATGGGACTAGGGTATCTCACTTGCGGTCAGAGGGATCATATAAAGGGGCTAGGACAACACATTTTGGGTCAGGGAGTACTTATATGGGACTAGGGTAACAAACTTGGGGTCAGGGAGTCCTCCTATGGAACTAGGATAACTCTCTTGGGGTCAGGGAGTACTTCTATGTGACTAGGGTAGCACACTTGGGGTCAGGGAATATTTCTAAGGGACTAGGGTAACTCACTTGGGGTCAGGGAGTACTTACATTGGACTAGGGTAACTCACTTACAGTCAGAGAGTACATATAAAGGGGCTAGGATAACTCACTTGGGGTCAGGGAATACTACTATGGGACTAGGGTAACTCACTTGCGGTCAGAGAGTACTATAAAGGGACTAGGGTAACTCACTTGGGATCTGGGAGTACTTATATGGGACTAGGGTAACTCACTTTGGGTCAGGGAGTACTTCTATGCGACTAGGTTAACTCACTTGGGGTCAGGGAGTACTTATATGGGACTAGGGTAACTCACTTGCGGTCAGAGGGATCATATAAAGGGGCTAGGACAACACATTTTGGGTCAGGGAGTACTTATATGGGACTAGGGTAACAAACTTGGGGTCAGGGAGTCCTTCTATGGAACTAGGATAACTCTCTTGGGGTCAGGGAGTACTTCTATGTGACTAGGGTAACACACTTGGGGTCAGGGAGTATTTCTATGGGACTAGGGTAACTCACTTGGGGTATGGGAGTACATATAAAGCGGCTAGGGTAACTCACTTGGAGTCTGGGAGTACATATAAAGGGGTTAGGATAACTCACTTGGGGCCAGGGTGTACTTATAAAGGGGCTATGGTAACTCACTTGGGGTCAAGGAGTACTCATAAAGGGGCTACGGTAACTCACTTGGGGTCAGGAAGTACTTCTATGAGACTAGGGTAACTCACTTGGGGTCAGGGAGTACTTATATGAGACTAGGGTATCACACTTGGGGTCAGGGAGTACTTATTTAGGGGCTAGGATAACTCACTTGGGGTCTGGGAGTACATGTAAAGGGGCTAGGATAACTCACTTGGGGCCAGGGTGTACTTATAAAGTGGCTAGGGTAACTCACTTGGGGTCAGGGAGTACTACTATGGGACTAGGGTAACTCACTTGCTGTCAGAGAGTACATATAAAGGGCCTAGGATAACTTACTTGGGGTCAGGGAGTACTTATAAGAGACTAGGGTAACTCACTGGGGGTCTGGGAGTACATGTATAGGGGCTAGGATAACTCACTTGCGGTCAGAGAGTACTTATATAAGGGCTAGGGTAACTCACTTGGGGTCAGGGAGTACTTCTATGGCACTTGGGTAACTCACTTGCGTCAGAGAGTACTTATAAAGATGATATTGTAACTCACTTGGGGCCAGGGAGTACTTATAAAGGGGCTAGGGTAACGCACTTTGGTTCAATGAGTACTTATATGGGACTAGCGTAACTCACTTGGTGTCTGTGAGTACTTATATGGGACCAGGGTAACTCACTTGGGGACAGGGTGTACTTATTAAGGGGCTAGGGTAACTCACTTGGGGTCAGGGAGTACTTATAAGGGACTAGGGTAACTCACTGGGGGTCTGGGAGTACATATAAAGGGGCTAGGATAACTCACTTGCGGTCAGGGAGTACATATAAAGGGGCTAGGATAATTCACTTGGGGTCAGGGAATACCACTATGGGACTAGGGTAACTCACTTGCGGTCAGAGAGTACTATAAAGGGACTAGGGTAACTCACTTGGGATCTGGGAGTACTTATATGGGACTAGGGTAACTCACTTAGGGTCAGGGAGTACTTATAAAGGGGGTAGGGTAACTTACTTTGGGTCAGGGAGTACTTCTATGCGACTAGGGTAACTCACTTGGGGTCAAGGAGTACTTATATGGGACTAGGGTATCTCACTTGCGGTCAGAGGGATCATATAAAGGGGCTAGGACAACACATTTTGGGTCAGGGAGTACTTTTATGGACTAGGGTAACAAACTTGGGGTCAGGGAGTCCTCCTATGGAACTAGGATAACTCTCTTGGGGTCAGGGAGTACTTATAAAGGGGCTAGGGTAACTCACTTGGGGTAAGAGAGAACTTATATGGGACTAGGGTAACACACTTGGGGTCAGGGAGTACTTCTATGGAACTAGGGTAACTCACTTGAGTTCAGTGAGTACATATAAAGGGGCTAGGATAACTCATTTGGGGTCAGGGAGTACATATAAAGGGGCTAGTATAACTCACTTGGGGTCAGGGAGTACTACTATGGGACTAGGGTAACGCACATGCGGTCAGAGAGTACATATAAAGGTGATATGGTAACTCACTTGGGGTCAGGGAGTACTTATATGGGACCAGGGTAACTCACTTGGGGCCAGGGTGTACTTATTAAAGGTCTAGGGTAACTCTCTTGGGGTCAGGGAGTACTAATAAGGGACTAGGGTAACTCACTTGGGGTCTGGGAGTACATATAAAGCGGCTAGGATAACTCACTTGCGGTCAGAGAGTACATATAAAGGGGATAGGATAACTCACTTGGGATCAGGAAGTACTTATATGGGACTAGGGTAACTCACTTGGGGTCAGGGAGTACTTATATTGTACTAGGGTAACTCACTTGGGTTCAGGGAGTACTTCTATGGGACTAGGGTAACTCACTTGAGGTCAGAGAGTACATATAAAGGGGCTAGGATAACTCACTTGGGGTCAGGGAGTACTACTGCGGGACTAGGGTAACTCACTTGCGGATAGAGAGTACATATAAACGGGCTAGGATAACTCATTTGGGGTCAGGGAGTACTTATAAGGGTGATATGGTAACTCACTTGTGGTCAGGGAGTACTTATATGAGACTAGGGTAACACGCATGGGGTCAGGGAGTACTTATAAAGGGGTTAGAATAACTCACTTGCGGTCAGAGAGTATAAAAAAAGGGGCTAGGATAACTCACTTGGGGTCAGGGAGTACTTATAAAGGGGCTACGGTAACTCACTTGGGGTCAGGAAGTACTTCTATGGGAATAGGGTAACTCACTTGGGGTATGTTAGTGCATATAAAGCGGCTTGGGTAACTCACTTGTAGTCTGGGAGTACATATAAAGGGGCTAGGATAACTCACTTGGGGCCAAGGTGTACTTATAAAGGGGCTGTGGTAACTCACTTGGGGTCAAGGAGTACTCATAAAGGGGCTACGGTAACTCACTTGGGGTCAGGAAGTACTTCTATGAGACTAGGGTAACTCACTTGGGGTCAGGGAGTACTTATATGAGACTAGGGTATCACACTTGGGTCAGGGAGTACTTATTTAGGGGCTAGGATAACTCCCTTGGGGTCTGGGAGTACATGTAAAGGGGCTAGGATAACTCACTTGGGGCCAGGGTGTACTTATAAAGTGGCTAGGGTAACTCACTTGGGGTCAGGGAGTACTTATATGGGACTAGGGTTACTCACTTGCGGTCAGAGAGTACATATAAAGGGGCTAGGATAACTCACTTGGGGTCAGGGAGTACATATATAGGGGCTAGGGTAACTCACTTGGGGTCAGGGAGTACTTATAAAGGGGCTAGGGTAACGCACTTTGGTTCAAGGAGTACTTATATGGGACTAGCGTAACTCACTTGGTGTCTGTGAGTACTTATATGGGACCAGGGTAACTCACTTGGGGACAGGGTGTACTTATTAAGGGGCTAGGGTAACTCACTTGGGGTCAGGGAGTACTTATAAGGGACTAGGGTAACTCACTGGGGGTCTGGGAGTACATATAAAGGGGCTAGGATAACTCACTTGCGGTCAGAGAGTACATATAAAGGGGCTATAATAACTCACTTGTGGTCAGGGAGTACTTCTACGGGACTAGGGTAACTCACTTGGGATCTGGGAGTACTTATATGGGACTAGGGTAACTCACTTGGGGTCAGGGAGTACTTATAAAGGGGGTAGGGTAACTTACTTTGGGTCAGGGAGTACTTCTATGCGACTAGGGTAACTCACTTGGGGTCAGGGAGTACTTATATGGGACTAGGGTATCTCACTTGCGGTCAGAGGGATCATATAAAGGGGCTAGGACAACACATTTTGGGTCAGGGAGTACTTATATGGGACTAGGGTAACAAACTTGGGGTCAGGGAGTCCTCCTATGGAACTAGGATAACTCTCTTGGGGTCAGGGAGTACTTCTATGTGACTAGGGTAGCACACTTGGGGTCAGGGAATATTTCTATGGGACTAGGGTAACTCACTTGGGGTAAGGGAGTACTTACATTGGACTAGGGTAACTCACTTACAGTCAGAGAGTACATATAAAGGGGCTAGGATAACTCACTTGGGGTCAGGGAATACTACTATGGGACTAGGGTAACTCACTTGCGGTCAGAGAGTACTATAAAGGGACTAGGGTAACTCACTTGGGATCTGGGAGTACTTATATGGGACTAGGGTAACTCACTTTGGGTCAGGGAGTACTTCTATGCGACTAGGTTAACTCACTTGGGGTCAGGGAGTACTTATATGGGACTAGGGTAACTCACTTGCGGTCAGAGGGATCATATAAAGGGGCTAGGACAACACATTTTGGGTCAGGGAGTACTTATATGGGACTAGGGTAACAAACTTGGGGTCAGGGAGTCCTTCTATGGAACTAGGATAACTCTCTTGGGGTCAGGGAGTACTTCTATGTGACTAGGGTAACACACTTGGGGTCAGGGAGTATTTCTATGGGACTAGGGTAACTCACTTGGGGTCAGGGAGTACTTACATTGGACTAGGGTAACTCACTTGCAGTCAGAGAGTACATATAAAGGGGCTAGGATAACTCACTTGGGGCCAGGGAATACTACTATGGGACTAGGGTAACTCACTTGCGGTCAGAGAGTACTATAAAGGGGCTAGGGTAACTCACTTGGGGTCAGGGAGTACTTATAAAGGGGCTAGGGTAACTCACTTGGGGTCAGAGAGAACTTATATGGGACTAGGGTAACTCACTTGCGGTCAGAGAGTTCATATAAAGGGGCTAGGACAACACATTTGGGGTCAGGGAGTACTTATTTTGGACTAGGGTAACACACTTGGGGTCAGGGAGTACTTCTATGGAACTAGGGTAACTCACTTGAGGTCAGTGAGTACATATAAAGGGGCTAGGATAACTCATTTGGGGTCAGGGAGTACATATAAAGGGTCTAGGGTAACTCACTTGGGGTCTGGGAGTACATATAAAGCGGCTAGGATAACTCACTTGCGGTCAGAGAATACATATAAAGGGGATAGGATAACTCACTTGGGGTCAGGGAGTACTTATGAAGGTGCTAGAGTGACTCATTTGGGATCAGGGAGTACCTCTATGGGACTAGGGTAACTCACTTGGGTTCAGGGAATACATATATGAGACTAGGGTAAAACACTTGGGGTCAGGGAGTACTTATAAAGGTGCTAGGGTAACTCATTTGGGGTCAGGGAGTACCTATATGGGACTAGGGTAACTCACTTGGGTTCAGGGAATACATATATGAGACTAGGGTAAAACACTTAGGGTCAGGGAGTACTTATAAAGGGGCTAGAATAACTCACATTCGGTCAGAGTGTACATATAAACGGGCTAGGGTCACCCACTTTGGGTCAAGGAGTACTTATGTTAGACAAGGCTAACTCACTTGGATCAGGGAGTACTACTATGGGACTAGGGTAACTCACTTGCGGTCAGAGAGTACATATAAAAGTGTTGGAGAACTCACTTGGGGTCAGGGAGTACTACTATGGGACTAGGGTAACTTACTTGCGGTAAGAGAGTACATATAAAGGGTCTAGGATAACTCACTTGGGGTCAGAGTGTACATATAAACGGGCTAGGGTCACCCACTTTGGGTCAAGGCGTACTTATGTTAGACTAGGCTAACTCACTTGGATCCGGGAGTACTACTATGGGACTAGGGTAACTTACTTGCGGCCAGAGAGTACATATAAAGGGGCTAGGATAACTCACTTGGGGTCAGGGAGTACTTATAAAGGTGATATGGTAACTCACTTGGGGTCAGGGAGTACTTGTATGGGACTAGGGTAACTCACTGGGGGATAGGGAGTACTTATATGGGTCCAGGGTAACTCACTTGGGGCCAGGGTGTACTTCTAAAGGGGCTAAGGTAACTCACTTGGAGTCAGGGAGTAGTTATAAGGGACTAGGGTAACTCACTTTGGGTCAGGGAGTACATATAAAGGGGCTAGGATAACTGACTTGCGGTCAGATAGTACTTATAAAGGGGCTACGGTAACTCACTTGGGGTCAGGGAGTACTTATAAAGGGGCTACAGTAACTCACTTGGGGTCAGGGAGAACTTATTTGGGACTAGGGTACTCACTTAGGGACAGGGAGTTCTTACATGGGACTAGGGTAACTCACTTGCGGTCAGAGAGTACATATAAATGGGATAGGATAACTCACTTGGGGTCAGGGAGTACGTATAAAGGGGCTATGGTAACTCACTTGGGGTCAGTGAGTACTACTATGGGACTAGGATAACTCACTTGCGGTCAGAGAGTACATATAGAGGGGCTACTATTACTCACTTGGGGTCAGGGAGTACTTATAAAGGTGATATGGTAACTCACTTGGGGCCAGGGAGTACTTATAAAGGGGCTAGGGTAACTCATTTGGGGTCAGGGAGTAGTTATAAGGGACTAGGGTAACTCAATTTGGGTCTGGGAGTACATATAAAGGGGCTAGGATAACTGACTTGCGGTCAGATAGTACATATAAAGAGGCTAGGATAACTCACTTGGGGTCAGGGAGTACTTATAAAGGGGCTATGGTAACTCACTTGGGGTCAGGGAGAACTTATTTGGGACTAGGGTACTCACTTAGGGACAGGGAGTTCTTATATGGGACTTGGGTAACTCACTTGCGGTCAGAGAGTACATATAAATGAGATAGGATAACTCACTTGGGGTCAGGGAGTACATTTATGTGACTAAGGTAACACACTTAGGGTCAGGGAGTACTTATAAAGGTGCTAGGGTGACTCATTTGGGATCAGGGAGTACCTCAATGGGACTAGGGTAACTCACTTGGGTTCAGGGAATACATATATGAGACTAGGGTAACACACTTAGGGTCAGGGAGTACTTATAAAGGGGCTAGGATAACTCACTTTCGGTCAGAGAGTACATATAAACGGGCTAGGGTCACCCACTTTGGGTCAAGGAGTACTTATGATAGACTAGGCTAACTCACTTGGGGCAGGGAGTACTACTATGGGACTAGGGTAACTCACTTGCGGTCAGAGAGTACATATAAAGAGTCTAAGAGAACTCACTTGGGGTAAGGGAGTACTTATAAAGGGGCTATGGTAACTCACTTGGGGTTAGGGAGTACTACTATGGGACTAGGGTAACTTACTTGCGGCAAGAGAGTACATATAAAGGGGCTAGGATAACTCACTTGCGGTCAGAGTGTACATATAAACGGGCTAGGGTCACCCACTTTGGGTCAAGGAGTACTTATGTTAGACTAGCCTAACTCACTTGGGTCAGGGAGTACTTATATTGGATTAGGGTAACTCACTTGCAGTCAGAGAGTACATATAAATGGGCTAGGATAACTCACTTGGGGTCAGGGAGTACTACTATCGGACTAGGGTAACTAACTTGCGGTCAGAGAGTACATATAAAGGGGCTAGGATAACTCAGTTGGGGTCAGGGAGTACTTATAAAGGGGCTAGGGTAACTCACTTGGGGTCAGAAAGAACTTATATGGGACTAGGGTAACTCACTTGGGGTCAGGGAGTACTTATATAGGGGTTAGGGTAACTCACTTTGGGTCAAGCAGTACTTATATGGGACTAGGGTAACTCACTTGGGGTCAGGGAGTACTACTATGGGACTAGGGTAACTCACTTGCTGTCAGAGAGTACATATAAAGGGGCTAGGATAACTCACTTGGGGTCAGGGAGTACTTATAAAGGGGATATGGTAACTCACTTGGGGTCAGGGAGTACTACTATGGGACTAGGGTAATTTACTTGCGGTCAGAGAGTAAATATAAAGGGGCTAGGATACCTCACTTGGGGTCAGGGAGTACTTATAAAGGTGATAAGGTTACTCCCTTGGGGTCAGGGAGTACTTTTGTGGGTCTAGGGTAACTCGCTTGGGGTCAAGGAGTACTTATATGGGACCAGGGTAACTCACATGGGGCCAGGGTGTACTTATAAAGGGGCTAGGGTAACTCACTTGGGGTCAGGGAGTAGTTATAAGGGACTAGGGTAACTCATTGGGGTCTGGGAGTACATATAAAGGGGTTAGGATAACTGACATGTGGTTAGGGAGTACATATAAAGAAGCTAGGATAACTCACTTGGGGTCAGGGAGTACTTATAAAGGGGCTATGGTAACTCACTTGGGGTCAGGGAGTACTTATATGGGACTAGGGTAACTCACTTGCGGTCAGAGAGTACATATAATGGGGATAGGATAACTCACTTGCAGTCAGAGAGTACATATAAAGGGGCTAGGATAACTCATTTGGGGCCAGGGAGTACTTATATGTGACTAGGGTAACTCACTGAGGGTCAGGGAGTACTTCTAAGGGACTAGGGTAACTCACTTGGGGTCAGGGAGTACTACTATGGCACTAGGGTAACTCACTTGGGGTCAGGGAGTACTACTATGGGACTAGGGTAACTCACTTGGGGTCAGGGGGTACTCATATGGGACCAGGGTAACTCACTTGGGGCCAGGGTGTACTTATTAAAGGGCTAGGGTAACTCACTTGCGGCCAGAGAGTACATATAAAGGGGCTAGGATAACTCACTTGGGGTCAGGGAGTAGAACTATGGGACTAGAGTAACGCACTTGCGGTCAGAGAGTACATATAAAGGTGCTAGTATAACTCACTTGGGGTCAGGGAGTACTACTATGGGACTAGGGTAACGCACTTGCGGTCAGGGAGTACTCATATGGGACCAGGGTAACTCACTTGGGGTCAGGGAGTACTACTATGGCACTAGGGTAACTCACTTGGGGTCAGGGAGTACTACTATGGGACTAGGGTAACTCACTTGGGGTCAGGGAGTACTTATATGGGACCAGGGTAACTCACATGGGGCAAGGGGTGTACTTATAAAGGGGCTAGGGTAACTCACTTGCGGCCAGAGAGTACATATAAAGGGGCTAGGATAACTCACTTGGGGTCAGGGAGTACTACTATGGGACTAGAGTAACGCACTTGCGGTCAGAGAGTACATATAAAGGTGCTAGTATAACTCACTTGGGGTCAGGGAGTACTACTATGGGACTAGGATAACGCACTTGCGGTCAGAGATTACATATAAAGGTGATATGGTAACTCACTTGGGGTCAGGGATTAGTTATAAGGGACTAGGGTAACTCACTTGGGGTCTGGGAGTACTACTATGGGACTAGGGTAACTCACTTGGGGTCAGGGAGTACTACTATGGCACTAGGGTAACTCACTTGGGGTCAGGGAGTACTACTATGGGACTAGGGTAACTCACTTGGTGTCAGGGAGTACTACTATGGGACTAGGGTAACTTACTTGGGGTCAGGGATTACTACTATGGGACTAGGGTAACTCACTTGGGGTCAGGGAGTACTACTATGGTACTAGGGTAACTCACTTGGGGTCAGGGAGTACTCATATGGGACCAGGGTAACTCTCATGGGCAAGGGTGTACTTATAAAGGGGCTAGGGTAACTCACTTGCGGCCAGAGAGTACATATAAAGGGGCTAGGATAACTCACTTGGGGTCAGGGAGTAGTACTATGGGACTAGAGTAACGCACTTGCGGTCAGAGAGTACATATAAAGGTGCTAGTATAACTCACTTGGGGTCAGGGAGTACTACTATGGGACTAGGGTAACGCACTTGCGGTCAGAGATTACATATAAAGATGATATGGTAACTCACTTGGGGTCAGGGAGTACTTATATGGGACCAGGGTAACTCACTTGGGGCCAGGGTGTACTTATTAAAGGGCTAGGGTAACTCTCTTCGAGTCAGGGAGTACTTATAAGGGACTAGGGTAACTCACTTGGGGTCTGGGAGTACATATAAAGCGGCTAGGATAATTCACTTGCGGTCAGAGAGTACATATAAAGGGGATAGGATAACTCCATTGGGGTCAGGGAGTACTTATAAGGGGCTAAGGTAACACACTTGGGTTCAGGGAATACTTATATCAGACTAGGATAACACACTTGGGGTCAGGGAGTACTTATAAAGTGGTTTGAATAACTCACTTGCGGTCAGAGAGTGCATATAAAGGGGATAGGATAACTCACTTGGGGTCAGGGAGTTCATATATGGGACTAGGGTAACTCACTTGCGGTCAGAGAGTACATATAAAGGGAATAGGATAACTCCCTTGGGGTCAGGGAGTACTTATAAAGGGGCTACGGTACCTCACTTGGGGTCAGGGAGTACTTATATGGGACTAGGGTAACTCACTTGCGGTCAGGGAGTACTTATAAAGGGCCTAGGGTAACTCTCTTTGGGTCATGGAGTACTTATATTGGACTAGGCTAACTCACTTGGTTTCTGGGAGTACTTATATGGGACCAGGGTAACTCACTTGGGGCCAGGGTGTACTTATAAAGGGGCTAGGGTAACTCACTTGGGGTCAGGGAATACTAATAAGGGACTAGGGTAACTCACTTGGGGTCTGGGAGTACATATAAAGGGGTTAGGATAACTCACTTGAGGTCAGAGAGTACATATAAAGGGGCTAGGGTAACTCACTTGGGGTCAGGGAGTACTTTTAAAGGGGCTACGGTACCTCACTTGGGGTCAGAGAGTACTTATATGGGACTAGGGTAACTCACTTGCGGTCAGGGAGTACTTATAAAGGGCCTAGGGTAACTCTCTTTGGGTCATGGAGTACTTATATTGGACTAGGCTAACTCACTTGGTTTCTGGGAGTACTTATATGGGACCAGGGTAACTCACTTGGGGCCAGGGTGTACTTATAAAGGGGCTAGGGTGACTCACTTGGGGTCAGGGAATACTTATAAGGGACTAGGGTAACTCACTGGGGGTCTGGGAGTACATGTAAAGGGTCTAGGATAACTCACTTGCGGTCAGAGAGTACATATAAAGGGGCTAGGGTAACTCACTTGGGGTCAGTGAGTACTACTATGGGACTAGGGTAACTCACTTGCTGTCAGAGAGTACATATAATGGGGCTAGGATAACTCACTTGGGGTCAGGGAGTACTTATAAAGGGGATATGGTAACTCACTTGGGGTCAGGGAGTACTACTATGGGTCTAGGGTAATTTACTTGCGGTCAGAGAGTAAATATAAGTGGGCTAGGATACCTCACTTAGGGTCAGGGAGTACTTATAAAGGTGATATGGTAACTCCCTTGGGGTCAGGGGAGTACTTTTGTGGGTCTAGGGTAACTCGCTTGGGGTCAGGGAGTACTTATATGGGACCAGGGTAACTCACATGGGGCCAGGGTGTACTTATAAAGGGGCTAGGGTAATTCACTTGGGGTCAGGGAGTAGTTATAAGGGACTAGGGTAACTCACTTGGGGTCTGGGAGTACATATAAAGGGGTTAGGATAACTGACTTGTGGTTAGAGACTACATATAAAGAGGCTAGGATAACTCACTTGGGGTCAGGGAGTACTTATAAAGGGGCTATGGTAACTCACTTGGGGTCAGGGGAGTACTTATATGGGACTAGGGTAACTCACTTGCGGTCAGAGAGTACATATAAAGGGGATAGGATAACTCACTTGCAGTCAGAGAGTACATATAAAGGGGCTAGGATAACTCACTTGGGGTCAGGGAGTACTTATAAAGGGGCTATGGTAACTCACTTTGGGTCAGGGAGTACTTATATGAGACTAGGGTAATACACTTGGGGTCAGGAAGTACTTCTATGGGACTAGGGTAACTCACTTGGGGCATGGGAGTACATATAAAGCGGCTAGGGTAACTCACTTGGGGTCAGGGAGTAGTTATAAGAGACTAGGGTAACTCACTTGGGGTCTAGGAGTACATATAAAGGGGCTAGGATAACTCACTTGAGGTCAGAGAGTACATATAAAGGGGCTAGGGTAACTCACTTGGGGTCAGGGAGTACTTATAAAGGGGCTACGGTACCTCACTTGGGGTCAGAGAGTACTTATATGGGACTAGGGTAACTCACTTGCGGTCAGGGAGTACTTATAAAGGGCCTAGGGTAACTCTCTTTGGGTCATGGAGTACTTATATTGGAATAGGCTAACTCACTTCGTTTCTGGGAGTACGTATATGGGACCAGGGTAACTCACTTGGGCCAGGGTGTACTTATAAAGGGGCTAGGGTAACTCACTTGGGGTCAGGGAATACTTATAAGGGACTAGGGTAACTCACTGGGGGTCTGGGGAGTACATGTAAAGGGTCTAGGATAACTCACTTGCGGTCAGGGAGTACATATAAAGGGGCTAGGGTAACTCACTTGGGGTCAGTGAGTACTAATATGGGACTAGGGTAACTCACTTGCTGTCAGAGAGTAAATAATGGGGCTAGGATAACTCACTTGGGGTCAGAGAGTAAATATAAGTGGGCTAGGATACCTCACTTAGGATCAGGGAGTACTTATAAAGGTGATATGGTAACTCCCTTGGGGTCAGGGAGTACTTTTGTGGGTCTAGGGTAACTCGCTTGGGGTCAGGGAGTACTTATATGGGACCAGGGTAACTCACATGGGGCCAGGGTGTACTTATAAAGGGGCTAGGGTAACTCACTTGGGGTCAGGGAGTAGTTATAAGGGACTAGGGTAACTCACTTGGGGTCTGGGGAGTACATATAAAGGGGTTAGGATAACTCACTTGGGGTCAGGGGAGTACTTATAAAGGGGCTATGGTAACTCACTTTGGGTCAGGGAGTACTTATATGAGACTAGGGTAACACACTTGGGGTCAGGAAGTACTTCTATGGGACTAGGGTAACTCACTTGGGGCATGGGAGTACATATAAAGCGGCTAGGGTAACTCACTTGGGGCATGGGAGTACATATAAAGCGGCTAGGGTAACTCACTTGGAGTCTGGGAGTACATATGAAGGGGCTAGGATAAGTCACTTGCGGTCAGAGAGTGCATATAAAGGTTCTAGGGTAACTCACCTGGGGTCAGGGAGTACTTATAAAGGGGCTATGGTAACTCACTTGGTGTCAGGGAGTACTTATAAAGGGGGCTATGGTAACTCACTTTGGGTCAGCGAGTACTTATATTGGACTAGGGTAACTCACTTGCAGTCAGAGAGTACATATAAAGGGGCTAGGATAACTCACTTGGGGTCAGGGAGTACTACTGCGGGACTAGGGTAACTCACTTGCGGACAGAGAGTACATATAAAGGGGCTAGGATAACTCTCATGGGGCCAGGGAGTACTTATAAAGGGGTTAGAATAACTCACTTGCGGTCAGAGAGTATATATAAAGGGGCTAGGATAACTCACTTGAGGTCACGGAGTACTTATAAAGGGGCTACGGTAACTCACTTGGGGTCAGGAAGTACTTCTATGGGAATAGGGTAACTCACTTGGGGTATGGGAGTACATATAAAGCGGCTAGGGTAACTCACTTGGAGTCTGGGAGTACATATAAAGGGGCTAGGGTAACTCACTTGGAGTCTGGGAGTACATATAAAGGGGCTAGGATAACTCACTTGGGGCCAGGGTGTACTTATAAAGGGGCTATGGTAACTCACTTGGGGTCAAGGAGTACTCATAAAGGGGCTACGGTAACTCACTTGGGGTCAGGAAGTACTTCTATGGGACTAGGGTAACTCACTTGGGGTCAGGGAGTACTTATATGAGACTAGGGTATCACACTTGGGATCAGGGAGTACTTATTTAGGGGCTAGGATAACTCACTTGGGGTCTGGGAGTACATGTAAAGGGGCTAGGATAACTCACTTGGGGCCAGGGTGTACTTATAAAGTGGCTACGGTAACTCACTTGGGGTCAGGGAGTACTTATATGGGACTAGGGTTACTCACTTGCGGTCAGAGAGTACATATAAAGGGGTTAGGATAACTCACTTGGGGTCAGGGAGTACTTATATAGAGGTTAGGGTAACTCACTTGGGGCATGGGAGTACATATAAAGCGGCTAGGGTAACTCACTTGGGGCATGGGAGTACATATAAAGCGGCTAGGGTAACTCACTTGGAGTCTGGGAGTACATATGAAGGGGCTAGGATAAGTCACTTGCGGTCAGAGAGTGCATATAAAGGTTCTAGGGTAACTCACCTGGGGTCAGGGAGTACTTATAAAGGGGCTATGGTAACTCACTTGGTGTCAGGGAGTACTTATAAAGGGGCTATGGTAATTTACTTGCGGTCAGAGAGTAAATATAAGTGGGCTAGGATACCTCACTTAGGATCAGGGAGTACTTATAAAGGTGATATGGTAACTCCCTTGGGGTCAGGGAGTACTTTTGTGGGTCTAGGGTAACTCGCTTGGGGTCAGGGAGTACTCATATGGGACCAGGGTAACTCACATGGGGCAAGGGTGTACTTATAAAGGGGCTAGGGTAACTCACTTGCGGCCAGAGAGTACATATAAAGGGGCTAGGATAACTCACTTGGGGTCAGGGAGTAGTACTATGGGACTAGAGTAACGCACTTGCGGTCAGAGAGTACATATAAAGGTGCTAGTATAACTCACTTAGGGTCAGGGAGTACTACTATGGGACTAGGGTAACGCACTTGCGGTCAGAGATTACATATAAAGGTGATATGGTAACTCACTTGGGGTCAGGGATTAGTTATAAGGGACTAGGGTAACTCACTGGGGGTCTGGGAGTACATGTAAAGGGTCTAGGATAACTCACTTGCGGTCAGAGAGTACATATAAAGGGGCTAGGGTAACTCACTTGGGGTCAGTGAGTACTACTATGGGACTAGGGTAACTCACTTGCTGTCAGAGAGTACATATAATGGGGCTAGGATAACTCACTTGGGGTCAGGGACTACTTATAAAGGGGATATGGTAACTCACTTGGGGTCAGGGAGTACTACTATGGGTCTAGGGTAATTTAATTGCGGTCAGAGAGTAAATATAAGTGGGCTAGGATACCTCACTTAGGATCAGGGAGTACTTATAAAGGTGATATGGTAACTCCCTTGGGGTCAGGGAGTACTTTTGTGGGTCTAGTGTAACTCGCTTGGGGTCAGGGAGTACTTATATGGGACCAGGGTAACTCACATGGGGCCAGGGTGTACTTATAAAGGGGCTAGTGTAACTCACTTGGGGTCTGGGAGTACATATAAAGGGGTTAGGATAACTCACTTGGGGTCAGGGGAGTACTTATAAAGGGGCTATGGATAAATCACTTGCGGTCAGAGAGTGCATATAAAGGTTCTAGGGTAACTCACCTGGGGTCAGGGAGTACTTATAAAGGGGCTATGGTAACTCACTTGGTGTCAGGGAGTACTACAATGGGTCTAGGGTAATTTACTTGCGGTCAGAGAGTAAATATAAGTGGGCTAGGATACCTCACTTAGGATCAGGGAGTACTTATAAAGGTGATATGGTAACTCCCTTGGGGTCAGGGAGTACTTTTGTGGGTCTAGGGTAACTCGCTTGGGGTCAGGGAGTACTCATATGGGACCAGGGTAACTCACATGGGCAAGGGGTGTACTTATAAAGGGGCTAGGGTAACTCACTTGCGGCCAGAGAGTACATATAAAGGGGCTAGGATAACTCACTTGGGGTCAGGGAGTACTACTATGGGACTAGGGTAACGCACTTGCGGTCAGAGATTACATATAAAGGTGATATGGTAACTCACTTGGGGTCAGGGATTAGTTATAAGGGACTAGGGTAACTCACTTGGGGTCTGGGAGTACATATAAAGGGGCTAGGATAACTGACTTGCGATCATAGAGTACATATAAATAGGCTAAGGTAACTCACATTGGGTCAGGGAGTACTTATAAATGGGCTATGGTAACTCACTTGCGGCCATAGAGTACATATAAAGGGGCTAGGATAACTCACTTGGGGTCAGGGAGTACTACTATGGGACTAGAGTAACGCACTTGCGGTCAGAGAGTACATATAAAGGTGCTAGTATAACTCACTTGGGGTCAGGGAGTACTACTATGGGACTAGGATAACGCACTTGCGGTCAGAGATTACATATAAAGGTGATATGGTAACTCACTTGGGGTCAGGGAGTACTTATATGGGACCAGGGTAACTCACTTGGGGCCAGGGTTGTACTTATTAAAGGGCTAGGGTAACTCTCTTCGAGTCAGGGAGTACTTATAAGGGACTAGGGTAACTCACTTGGGGTCTGGGAGTACATATAAAGCGGCTAGGATAATTCACTTGCGGTCAGAGAGTACATATAAAGGGGATAGGATAACTCCATTGGGGTCAGGGAGTACTTTTAAGGGGGCTAAGGTAACACACTTGGGTTCAGGGAATACTTATATCAGACTAGGATAACACACTTGGGGTCAGGGAGTACTTATAAAGTGGTTTGAATAACTCACTTGCGGTCAGAGAGTGCATATAAAGGGGATAGGATAACTCACTTGGGGTCAGGGAGTTCATATATGGGACTAGGGTAACTCACTTGCGGTCAGAGAGTACATATAAAGGGAATAGGATAACTCCCTTGGGGTCAGGGAGTACTTATAAAGGGGCTACGGTACCTCACTTGGGGTCAGGGGAGTACTTATATGGGACTAGGGTAACTCACTTGCGGTCAGGGAGTACTTATAAAGGGCCTAGGGTAACTCTCTTTGGGTCATGGAGTACTTATATTGGACTAGGCTAACTCACTTGGTTTCTGGGAGTACTTATATGGAACCAGGGTAACTCACTTGGGGCCAGGGTGTACTTATAAAGGGGCTAGGGTAACTCACTTGGGGTCAGGGAATACTTATAAGGGACTAGGGTAACTCACTGGGGGTCTGGGAGTACATGTAAAGGGTCTAGGATAACTCACTTGCGGTCAGAGAGTACATATAAAGGGGCTAGGGTAACTCACTTGGGGTCAGTGAGTACTACTATGGGACTAGGGTAACTCACTTGCTGTCAGAGAGTACATATAATGGGGCTAGGATAACTCACTTGGGGTCAGGGAGTACTTATAAAGGGGATATGGTAACTCACTTGGGGTCAGGGAGTACTTTTAAAGGGGCTAGGATAATTCACTTGCGGTCAGAGAGTACATATAAAGGGGATAGGATAACTCCATTGGGGTCAGGGAGTACTTATAAAGGGGCTAAGGTAACACACTTGGTTTCTGGGAGTACTTATATGGGACCAGGGTAACACACTTGGGGCCAGGGTGTACTTATAAAGGGGCTTGGGTAACTCACTTGGGGTCAGGGAGTAGTTATAAGAGACTAGGGTAACTCACTTGGGGTCTGGGAGTACATATAAAGGGGCTAGGATAACTCACTTGAGGTCAGAGAGTACATATAAAGGGGCTAGGGTAACTCACTTGGGGTCAGGGAGTACTTTTAAAGGGGCTACGGTACCTCACTTGGGGTCAGAGAGTACTTATATGGGACTAGGGTAACTCACTTGCGGTCAGGGAGTACTTATAAAGGGCCTAGGTTAACTCTCTTTGGGTCATGGAGTACTTATATTGGACTAGGCTAACTCACTTGGTTTCTGGGAGTACTTATATGGGACCAGGGTAACTCACTTGGGGCCAGGGTGTACTTATAAAGGGGCTAGGGTAACTCACTTGGGGTCAGGGAATACTTATAAGGGACTAGGGTAACTCACTGGGGGTCTGGGAGTACATGTAAAGGGTCTAGGATAACTCACTTGCGGTCAGAGAGTACATATAAAGGGGCTAGGGTAACTCACTTGGGGTCAGTGAGTACTACTATGGGACTAGGGTAACTCACTTGCTGTCAGAGAGTACATATAATGGGGCTAGGATAACTCACTTGGGGTCAGGGAGTACTTATAAAGGGGATATGGTAACTCACTTGGGGTCAGGGAGTACTACTATGGGTCTAGGGTAATTTACTTGCGGTCAGAGAGTAAATATAAGTGGGCTAGGATACCTCACTTAGGGTCAGGGAGTACTTATAAAGGTGATATGGTAACTCCCTTGGTGTCAGGGAGTACTTTTGTGGGTCTAGGGTAACTCGCTTGGGGTCAGGGGAGTACTTATATGGGACCAGGGTAACTCACATGGGGCCAGGGTTGTACTTATAAAGGGGCTAGGGTAATTCACTTGGGGTCAGGGAGTAGTTATAAGGGACTAGGGTAACTCACTTGGGGTCTGGGAGTACATATAAAGGGGTTAGGATAACTGACTTGTGGTTAGAGAGTACATATAAAGAGGCTAGGATAACTCACTTGGGGTCAGGGAGTACTTATAAAGGGGCTATGGTAACTCACTTGGGGTCAGGGAGTACTTATATGGGACTAGGGTAACTCACTTGCGGTCAGAGAGTACATATAAAGGGGATAGGATAACTCACTTGCAGTCAGAGAGTACATATAAAGGGGCTAGGATAACTCACTTGGAGTCAGGGAGTACTTATAAAGGGGCTATGGTAACTCACTTTGGGTCAGGGAGTACTTATATGAGACTAGGGTAATACACTTGGGGTCAGGAAGTACTTCTATGGGACTAGGGTAACTCACTTGGGGCATGGGAGTACATATAAAGCGGCTAGGGTAACTCACTTGGGGCATGGGGAGTACATATAAAGCGGCTAGGGTAACTCACTTGGAGTCTGGGAGTACATATGAAGGGGCTAGGATAAGTCACTTGCGGTCAGAGAGTGCATATAAAGGGTAGGGTAACTCACCTGGGGTCAGGGAGTACTTATAAAGGGGCTACGGTACCTCACTTGGGGTCTGGGAGTACTTATATGGGACTAGGGTAACTCACTTGCGGTCAGGGAGTACTTATAAAGGGCCTAGGGTAACTCTCTTTGGGTCATGGAGTACTTATATTGGACTAGGCTAACTCACTTGGTTTCTGGGAGTACTTATATGGGACCATGGTAACTCACTTGGGGCCAGGGTGTGTACTTATAAAGGGGCTAGGGTAACTCACTTGGGGTCAGGGAGTACTTATAAAGGGGCTACGGTACCTCACTTGGGGTCAGAGAGTACTTATATGGGACTAGGGTAACTCACTTGCGGTCAGGGAGTACTTATAAAGGGCCTAGGGTAACTCTCTTTGGGTCATGGAGTACTTATATTGGACTAGGCTAACTCACTTCGTTTCTGGGAGTACTTATATGGGACCAGGGTAACTCACTTGGGGCCAGGGTGTACTTATAAAGGGGCTAGGGTAACTCACTTGGGGTCAGGGAATACTTATAAGGGACTAGGGTAACTCTGGAGGTCTGGGAGTACATGTAAAGGGTCTAGGATAACTCACTTGCGGTCAGAGAGTACATATAAAGGGGCTAGGGTAACTCACTTGGGGTCAGTGAGTACAAATATGGGACTAGGGTAACTCACTTGCTGTCAGAGAGTACATATAATGGGGCTAGGATAACTCACTTGGGGTCAGAGAGTAAATATAAGTGGGCTAGGATACCTCACTTAGGATCAGGGAGTACTTATAAAGGTGATATGGTAACTCCCTTGGGGTCAGGGAGTACTTTTGTGGGTCTAGGGTAACTCGCTTGGGGTCAGGGAGTACTTATATGGGACCAGGGTAACTCACATGGGGCCAGGGTGTACTTATAAAGGGGCTAGGGTAACTCACTTGGGGTCAGGGAGTAGTTATAAGGGACTAGGGTAACTCACTTGGGGTCTGGGAGTACATATAAAGGGGTTAGGATAACTCACTTGGGGTCAGGGAGTACTTATAAAGGGGCTATGGTAACTCACTTTGGGTCAGGGAGTACTTATATGAGACTAGGGTAACACACTTGGGGTCAGGAAGTACTTCTATGGGACTAGGGTAACTCACTTGGGGCATGGGAGTACATATAAAGCGGCTAGGGTAACTCACTTGGGCATGGGAGTACATATAAAGCGGCTAGGGTAACTCACTTGGAGTCTGGGAGTACATATGAAGGGGCTAGGATAAGTCACTTGCGGTCAGAGAGTGCATATAAAGGTTCTAGGGTAACTCACCTGGGGTCAGGGAGTACTTATAAAGGGGCTATAGTAACTCACTTGGTGTCAGGGAGTACTTATAAAGGGGCTATGGTAACTCACTTTGGGTCAGCGAGTATTTATATTGGACTAGGGTAACTCACTTGCAGTCAGAGAGTACATATAAAGGGGCTAGGATAACTCACTTGGGGTCAGGGAGTACTACTGCGGGACTAGGGTAACTCACTTGCGGACAGAGAGTACATATAAAGGGCTAGGATAACTCACATGGGGCCAGGGAGTACTTATGAAGGGGTTAGAATAACTCACTTGCGGTCAGAGAGTATATATAAAGGGGCTAGGATAACTCACTTGGGGTCACGGAGTACTTATAAAGGGGCTACGGTAACTCACTTGGGGTCAGGAAGTACTTCTATGGGACTAGGGTAACTCACTTGGGGTCAGGGAGTACTTATATGAGACTAGGGTATCACACTTGGGATCAGGGAGTACTTATTTAGGGGCTAGGATAACTCACTTGGGGTCTGGGAGTACATGTAAAGGGGCTAGGATAACTCACTTGGGGCCAGGGTGTACTTATAAAGTGGCTACAGTAACTCACTTGGGGTCAGGGAGTACTTATATGGGGACTAGGGTTACTCACTTGCGGTCAGAGAGTACATATAAAGGGGTTAGGATAACTCACTTGGGGCATGGGGAGTACATATAAAGCGGCTAGGGTAACTCACTTGGGGCATGGGAGTACATATAAAGCGGCTAGGGTAACTCACTTGGAGTCTGGGAGTACATATGAAGGGGCTAGGATAAGTCACTTGCGGTCAGAGAGTGCATATAAAGGTTCTAGGGTAACTCACCTGGGGTCAGGGAGTACTTATAAAGGGGCTATGGTAACTCACTTGGTGTCAGGGAGTACTTATAAAGGGGCTATGGTAATTTACTTGCGGTCAGAGAGTAAATATAAGTGGGCTAGGATACCTCACTTAGGATCAGGGAGTACTTATAAAGGTGATATGGTAACTCCCTTGGGGTCAGGGAGTACTTTTGTGGGTCTAGGGTAACTCGCTTGGGGTCAGGGAGTACTCATATGGGACCAGGGTAACTCACATGGGGCAAGGGTGTACTTATAAAGGGGCTAGGGTAACTCACTTGCGGCCAGAGAGTACATATAAAGGGGCTAGGATAACTCACTTGGGGTCAGGGAGTAGTACTATGGGACTAGAGTAACGCACTTGCGGTCAGAGAGTACATATAAAGGTGCTAGTATAACTCACTTAGGGTTAAGGAGTACTACTATGGGACTAGGGTAACGCACTTGCGGTCAGAGATTACATATAAAGGTGATATGGTAACTCACTTGGGGTCAGGGATTAGTTATAAGGGACTAGGGTAACTCACTTGGGGTCTGGGAGTACATATAAAGGGGCTAGGATAACTGACTTGCGATCATAGAGTACATATAAATAGGCTAAGGTAACTCACTTTGGGTCAGGGAGTACTTATAAATGGGCTATGGTAACTCACTTGCGGCCATAGAGTACATATAAAGGGGCTAGGATAACTCACTTGGGGTCAGGGAGTACTACTATGGGACTAGAGTAACGCACTTGCGGTCAGAGAGTACATATAAAGGTGCTAGTATAACTCACTTGGGGTCAGGGAGTACTACTATGGGACTAGGATAACGCACTTGCGGTCAGAGATTACATATAAAGGTGATATGGTAACTCACTTGGGGTCAGGGGAGTACTTATATGGGACCAGGGTAACTCACTTGGGGCCAGGGTGTACTTATTAAAGGGCTAGGGTAACTCTCTTCGAGTCAGGGAGTACTTATAAGGGACTAGGGTAACTCACTTGGGGTCTGGGAGTACATATAAAGCGGCTAGGATAATTCACTTGCGGTCAGAGAGTACATATAAAGGGGATAGGATAACTCCATTGGGGTCAGGGAGTACTTATAAGGGGGCTAAGGTAACACACTTGGGTTCAGGGAATACATATATCAGACTAGGATAACACACTTGGGGTCAGGGAGTACTTATAAAGTGGTTTGAATAACTCACTTGCGGTCAGAGAGTGCATATAAAGGGGATAGGATAACTCACTTGGGGTCAGGGAGTTCATATATGGGACTAGGGTAACTCACTTGCGGTCAGAGAGTACATATAAAGGGAATAGGATAACTCACTTGGGGTCAGGGGAGTACTTATAAAGGGGCTACGGTACCTCACTTGGGGTCAGGGAGTACTTATATGGGACTAGGGTAACTCACTTGCGGTCAGGGAGTACTTATAAAGGGCCTAGGGTAACTCTCTTTGGGTCATGGAGTACTTATATTGGACTAGGCTAACTCACTTGGTTTCTGGGAGTACTTATATGGGACCAGGGTAACTCACTTGGGGCCAGGGTTTGTACTTATAAAGGGGCTAGGGTAACTCACTTGTGGTCAGGGAATACTTATAAGGGACTAGGGTAACTCACTGGGGGTCTGGGAGTACATGTAAAGGGTCTAGGATAACTCACTTGCGGTCAGAGAGTACATATAAAGGGGCTAGGGTAACTCACTTGGGGTCAGTGAGTACTACTATGGGACTAGGGTAACTCACTTGCTGTCAGAGAGTACATATAATGGGGCTAGGATAACTCACTTGGGGTCAGGGAGTACTTATAAAGGGGATATGGTAACTCACTTGGGGTCAGGGAGTACTTTTAAAGGGGCTAGGATAATTCACTTGCGGTCAGAGAGTACATATAAAGGGGATAGGATAACTCCATTGGGGTCAGGGAGTACTTATAAAGGGGCTAAGGTAACACACTTGGTTTCTGGGAGTACTTATATGGGACCAGGGTAACACACTTGGGGCCAGGGTGTACTTATAAAGGGGCTTGGGTAACTCACTTGGGGTCAGGGAGTAGTTATAAGAGACTAGGGTAACTCTATTGGGGTCTGGGAGTACATATAAAGGGGCTAGGATAACTCACTTGAGGTCAGAGAGTACATATAAAGGGGCTAGGGTAACTCACTTGGGGTCAGGGAGTACTTATAAAGGGGCTACGGTACCTCACTTGGGGTCTGGGAGTACTTATATGGGACTAGGGTAACTCACTTGCGGTCAGGGAGTACTTATAAAGGGCCTAGGGTAACTCTCTTTGGGTCATGGAGTACTTATATTGGACTAGGCTAACTCACTTGGTTTCTGGGAGTACTTATATGGGACCAGGGTAACTCACTTGGGGCCAGGGTTTACTTATAAAGGGGCTAGGGTAACTCACTTGGGGTCAGGGAATACTTATAAAGGGGCTAGGGTAACTCACTTGGGGTCAGGGAATACTTATAAAGGGGCTACGGTAACTCACTTGGGGTCAGGGAATACTTATAAAGGGGCTAGGGTAACTCACTTGGGGTCAGGGAATACTTATAAAGGGGCTACGGTAACTCACTTGGGGTCAGGGAGTACTACTATGGGTCTAGGGTAATTTACTTGCGGTCAGAGTGTAAATATAAGTGGGCTAGGATACCTCACTTAGGATCAGGGAGTACTTATAAAGGTGATATGGTAACTCCCTTGGGGTCAGGGAGTACTTTTGTGGGTCTAGGGTAACTCGCTTGGGGTCAGGGAGTACTTATATGGGACCAGGGTAACTCACATGGGGCCAGGGTGTACTTATAAAGGGGCTAGGGTAACTCACTTGGGGTCAGGGAGTAGTTATAAGGGACTAGGGTAACTCACTTGGGGTCTGGGAGTACATATAAAGGTGTTAGGATAACTCACTTGGGGTCAGGGAGTACTTATAAAGGGGCTATGGTAACTCACTTTGGGTCAGGGAGTACTTATATGAGACTAGGGTAACACACTTGGGGTCAGGAAGTACTTCTATGGGACTAGGGTAACTCACTTGGGGCATGGGAGTACATATAAAGCGGCTAGGGTAACTCACTTGGGGCATGGGAGTACATATAAAGCGGCTAGGGTAACTCACTTGGAGTCTGGGAGTACATATGAAGGGGCTAGGATAAGTCACTTGCGGTCAGAGAGTGCATATAAAGGTTCTAGGGTAACTCACCTGGGGTCAGGGAGTACTTATAAAGGGGCTATGGTAACTCACTTTGGGTCAGGGAGTACTTATATTGGACTAGGGTAACTCACTTGCAGTCAGAGAGTACATATAAAGGGGCTAGGATAACTCACTTGGGGTCAGGGAGTACTACTGCGGGACTAGGGTAACTCACTTGCGGACAGAGAGTACATATAAAGGGGCTAGGATAACTCACATGGGGCCAGGGAGTACTTATAAAGGGGTTAGAATAACTCACTTGCGGTCAGAGAGTATATATAAAGGGGCTAGGATAACTCACTTGGGGTCACGGAGTACTTATAAAGGGGCTACGGTAACTCACTTGGGGTCAGGAAGTACTTCTATGGGAATAGGGTAACTCACTTGGGGTAAGGGAGTACATATAAAGCGGCTAGGGTAACTCACTTGGAGTCTGGGAGTACATATAAAGGGGCTAGGGTAACTCACTTGGAGTCTGGGAGTACATATAAAGGGGCTAGGATAACTCACTTGGGGCCAGGGTATACTTATAAAGGGGCTATGGTAACTCACTTGGGGTCAAGGAGTACTCATAAAGGGGCTACGGTAACTCACTTGGGGTCAGGAAGTACTTCTATGGGACTAGGGTAACTCACTTGGGGTCAGGGAGTACTTATATGAGACTAGGGTATCACACTTGGGATCAGGGAGTACTTATTTAGGGGCTAGGATAACTCACTTGGGGTCTGGGAGTACATGTAAAGGGGCTAGGATAACTCACTTGGGGCCAGGGTGTACTTATAAAGTGGCTACGGTAACTCACTTGGGGTCAGGGAGTACTTATATGGGACTAGGGTTACTCACTTGCGGTCAGAGAGTACATATAAAGGGGTTAGGATAACTCACTTGGGGTCAGGGAGTACTTATATAGGGGTTAGGGTAACTCACTTGGGGCATGGGAGTACATATAAAGCGGCTAGGGTAACTCACTTGGGGCATGGGAGTACATATAAAGCGGCTAGGGTAACTCACTTGGAGTCTGGGAGTACATATGAAGGGGCTAGGATAAGTCACTTGCGGTCAGAGAGTGCATATAAAGGTTCTAGGGTAACTCACCTGGGGTCAGGGAGTACTTATAAAGGGGCTATGGTAACTCACTTGGTGTCAGGGAGTACTTATAAAGGGGCTATGGTAACTCACTTTGGGTCAGGGAGTACTTATATTGGACTAGGGTAACTCACTTGCAGTCAGAGAGTACATATAAAGGGGCTAGGATAACTCACTTGGGGTCAGGGAGTACTACTGCGGGACTAGGGTAACTCACTTGCGGACAGAGAGTACATATAAAGGGGCTAGGATAACTCACATGGGGCCAGGGAGTACTTATAAAGGGGTTAGAATAACTCACTTGCGGTCAGAGAGTATATATAAAGGGGCTAGGATAACTCACTTGGGGTCACGGAGTACTTATAAAGGGGCTACGGTAACTCACTTGGGGTCAGGAAGTACTTCTATGGGAATAGGGTAACTCACTTGGGGTATGGGAGTACATATAAAGCGGCTAGGGTAACACACTTGGGGTATGGGAGTACATATAAAGCGGCTAGGGTAACTCACTTGGGGCATGGGAGTACATATAAAGCGGCTAGTGTAACTCACTTGGAGTCTGGGAGTACATATGAAGGGGCTAGGATAAGTCACTTGCGGTCAGAGAGTGCATATAAAGGTTCTAGGGTAACTCACCTGGGGTCAGGGAGTACTTATAAAGGGGCTATGGTAACTCACTTGGTGTCAGGGAGTACTTATAAAGGGGCTATGGTAACTCACTTTGGGTCAGGGAGTACTTATATTGGACTAGGGTAACTCACTTGCAGTCAGAGAGTACATATAAAGGGGCTAGGATAACTCACTTGGGGTCAGGGAGTACTACTGCGGGACTAGGGTAACTCACTTGCGGACAGAGAGTACATATAAAGGGGCTAGGATAACTCACATGGGGCCAGGGAGTACTTATAAAGGGGTTAGAATAACTCACTTGCGGTCAGAGAGTATATATAAAGGGGCTAGGATAACTCACTTGGGGTCACGGAGTACTTATAAAGGGGCAACGGTAACTCGCTTGGGGTCAGGAAGTACTTCTATGGGAATAGGGTAACTCACTTGGGGTATGGGAGTACATATAAAGCGGCTAGGGTAACTCACTTGGGGTATGGGAGTACATATAAAGCGGCTAGGGTAACTCACTTGGGGCATGGGAGGACTTATAAAGGGGCTATGGTAACTCACTTGGGGTCAAGGAGTACTCATAAAGGGGCTAAGGTAACTCACTTGGGGTCAGGAAGTACTTCTATGGGACTAGGGTAACTCACTTGGGGTCAGGGAGTACTTATATGAGACTAGGGTATCACACTTGGGATCAGGGAGTACTTATTTAGGGGCTAGGATAACTCACTTGGGGTCTGGGAGTACATGTAAAGGGGCTACGGTAACTCACTTGGGGTCAGGGAGTACTTATATGGGACTAGGGTTACTCACTTGCGGTCAGAGAGTACATATAAAGGGGTTAGGATAACTCACTTGGGGTCAGGGAGTACTTATATAGGGGTTAGGGTAACTCACTTGGGGTCAGGGAGTACTTCTATGGCACTTGGGTAACTCACTTGCGGTCAGAGAGTACTTATAAAGGTGATATTGTAACTCAATTGGGGCCAGGGAGTACTTATATGGGACTAAGGTAACAAACTTGGGGTCAGGGAGTCCTTCTATGGAACTAGGATAACTCTCTTGGGGTCAGGGAGTACTTCTATGTGACTAGGGTAACACACTTGGGGTCAGGGAGTATTTCTATGGGACTAGGGTAACTCACTTGGGGTCAGGGAGTACTTACATTGGACTAGGGTAACTCACTTGCAGTCAGAGAGTACATATAAAGGGGCTAGGATAACTCACTTGGGGTCAGGGAATACTACTATGGGACTAGGGTAACTCACTTGCGGTCAGAGAGTACTATAAAGGGGCTAGGGTAACTCACTTGGGGTCAGGGAGTACTTATAAAGGGGCTAGGGTAACTCACTTGGTGTCAGAGAAAACTTATATGGGACTAGGGTAACTCACTTCGGGTCTGGGAGGTCATATAAAGAGGCTAGGATAACTCACTTGGGGTCAGGAAGTACTTCTATGTAACTAGGGTAACTCACTGAGGGTCAGGGAGTACTTCTAAGGGGCTAGGATAACTTACTTGGGGTCAGGGAGTACTTATAAGGGACTAGGGTAACTCACTGGGGGTCTGGGAGTACATGTAAAGGGGCTAGGATAACTCACTTGGGGTCAGGGAGTATTTATAAAGGTGATATGGTAACTCACTTGGGGTCAGGGAGTACTTCTATGGGACTAGGGTAACTCACTTGAGGTCAGAGGGTACATATAAAGGGGCTAGGATAACTCACTTGGGGTCAGGGAGTATTTATAAAGGTGATATGGTAACTCACTTGGGGTCAGGGAGTACTTCTATGGGACTAGGGTAACTCAGTTGAAGTCAGAGAGTACATATAAAGGGGCTAGGATAACTCACTTGGGGTCAGGGAGTACTTATAAGGGTGATATTGTAACTCACTTGGGTCAGAGAGTTCATATAAAGGGGCTAGTATAACTCACTTGGGGTCAGGGAGTACTACTATGGGACTAGGGTAACGCACATGCGGTCAGAGAGTACATATAAAGGGGCTAGTATAACTCACTTGGGGTCAGGGAGTACTACTATGGTACTAGGGTAACGCACATGCGGTCAGAGAGTACATATAAAGGGGCTAGGATAACTCACTTGGGGTCGGGGAGTATTTATAAAGGTGATATGGTAACTCACTTGGGGTCAGGGAGTACTTCTATGTGACTAGGGTAACTCACTGAGGGTCAGGGAGTACTTCTAAGGGACTAGGGTAACTCACTTGGGGTCAGGGAGTACTACTATGGGACTAGGGTAACTCACTTGCTGTCAGAGAGTACATATAAAGGGCCTAGGATAACTTACTTGGGGTCAGGGAGTACTTATAAGGGACTAGGGTAACTCACTGGGGGTCTGGGAGTACATGTAAAGGGGCTAGGATAACTCACTTGCGGTTAGAGAGTTCATATAAAGGTGCTAGGATAACTCACTTGGGGTCAGAGAGTACATATAAAGGGGCTAGGATAACTCACTTGGGGTCAGGGAGTACTACTGCGGGACTAGGGTAACTCACTTGCTGTCAGAGTGTACATATAAAGGGCCTAGGATAACTTACTTGGGGTCAGGGAGTACTTATAAGGGACTAGGGTAACTCACTGGGGGTCTGGGAGTACATGTAGAGGGGCTAGGATAACTCACTTGCGGTCAGAGAGTTCATATAAAGGGGCTAGGATAACTCACTTGGGGTCAGAGAGTACATATAAAGGGGCTAGGATAACTCACTTGGGGTCAGGGAGTACTACTGCGGGACTAGGGTAACTCACTTGCGGACAGAGAGTACATATAAACGGGCTAGGATAACTCATTTGGGGTCAGGGAGTACTTATAAGGGTGATATGGTAACTCATTTGTGGTCAGGGAGTACTTATATGAGACTAGGGTAACACACATGGGGTCAGGGAGTACTTATAAAGGGGTTAGAATAACTCACTTGCGGTCAGAGAGTATATAAAAAGTGGCTAGGATAACTCACTTGGGGTCAGGGAGTACTTATAAAGGGGCTACGGTAACTCACTTGGGGTCAGGAAGTACTTCTATGGGAATAGGGTAACTCACTTGGGGTATGGGAGTACATATAAAGCGGCTAGGGTAACTCACTTGGAGTCTGGGAGTACATATGAAGGGGCTAGGATAAGTCACTTGCGGTCAGAGAGTGCATATAAAGGTTCTAGGGTAACTCACCTGGGGTCAGGGAGTACTTATAAAGGGGCTATGGTAACTCAATTGGTGTCAGGGAGTACTTATAAAGGGGCTATGGTAACTCACTTTGGGTCAGGGAGTACTTATATTGGACTAGGGTAACTCACTTGCAGTCAGAGAGTACATATAAAGGGGCTAGGATAACTCACTTGGGGTCAGGGAGTACTACTGCGGGACTAGGGTAACTCACTTGCGGACAGAGAGTACATATAAAGGGGCTAGGATAACTCACATGGGGCCAGGGAGTACTTATAAAGGGGTTAGAATAACTCACTTGCGGTCAGAGAGTATATATAAAGGGGCTAGGATAACTCACTTGGGGTCACGGAGTACTTATAAAGGGGCTACGGTAACTCACTTGGGGTCAGGAAGTACTTCTATGGGAATAGGGTAACTCACTTGGGGTATGGGAGTACATATAAAGCGGCTAGGGTAACTCACTTGGGGTATGGGAGTACATATAAAGCGGCTAGGGTAACTCACTTGGGGCATGGGAGTACTTATAAAGGGGCTATGGTAACTCACTTGGGGTCAAGGAGTACTCATAAAGGGGCTACGGTAACTCACTTGGGGTCAGGAAGTACTTCTATGGGACTAGGGTAACTCACTTGGGGTCAGGGAGTACTTATATGAGACTAGGGTATCACACTTGGGATCAGGGAGTACTTATTTAGGGGCTAGGATAACTCACTTGGGGTCAGGGAATACTACTATGGGACTAGGGTAACTCACTTGCGGTCAGAGAGTACTATAAAGGGGCTAGGGTAACTCACTTGGGGTCAGGGAGTACTTATAAAGGGGCTAGGGTAACTCACTTGGTGTCAGAGAAAACTTATATGGGACTAGGGTAACTCACTTCGGGTCTGGGAGGTCATATAAAGAGGCTAGGATAACTCACTTGGGGTCAGGAAGTACTTCTATGTAACTAGGGTAACTCACTGAGGGTCAGGGAGTACTTCTAAGGGGCTAGGATAACTTACTTGGGGTCAGGGAGTACTTATAAGGGACTAGGGTAACTCACTGGGGGTCTGGGAGTACATGTAAAGGGGCTAGGATAACTCACTTGGGGTCAGGGAGTATTTATAAAGGTGATATGGTAACTCACTTGGGGTCAGGGAGTACTTCTATGGGACTAGGGTAACTCACTTGAGGTCAGAGGGTACATATAAAGGGGCTAGGATAACTCACTTGGGGTCAGGGAGTACTTATAAGGGACTAGGGTCACCCACCTTGGGTCAAGGAGTACTTATGTTAGACTAGCCTAACTCACTTGGGTCAGGGAGTACTACTATGGGACTAGGGGAACACACTTGCGGTCAGAGAGTACATATAAAGAGGCTAGGAGAACTAACTTGGTGTCAGAGAGTACTTATAAAGGGGCTATGGTAACTCACTTGGGGTCAGGGAGTACTTGTATGGGACTAGGGTAACTCACTGGGGGACAGGAAGTACTTATTTGGGACCAGGGTGACTCACTTTGGGCCAGGGTGTACTTATAAAGGGGCTACGGTAACTCACTTGGGGTCAGGGAGTACTACTATGGGACTAGGGAAACTTACTTGCGATAAGAGAGTACATATAAAGGGGCTAGGATAACTCACTTGGGGTCAGAGTGTACATATAAACGGGCTAGGGTCACCCACTTTGGGTCAAGGAGTACTTATGTTAGACTAGCCTAACTCACTTGGGTCAGGGAGTACTACTATGGGACTAGGGGAACACACTTGCGGTCAGAGAGTACATATAAAGAGGCTAGGAGAACTAACTTGGGGTCAGAGAGTACTTATAAAGGGGCTATGGTAACTCACTTGGGGGCAGGGAGTACTTGTATGGGACTAGGGTAACACACTGGGGGACAGGAAGTACTTATTTGGGACCAGGGTGACTCACTTGGGGCCAGGGTGTACTTATAAAGGGGCTAAGGTAACTCACTTGGGGTCAGGGAGTAGTTATAAGGGACTAGGGTAACTCACTTTGGGTCTGGGAGTACATATAAAGGGGCTAGGATAACTGACTTGCGGTCAGATAGTACTTATAAAGAGGCTAGGATAACTCACTTGGGGTCAGGGAGTACTTACAAAGGGGCTAGGGTAACTTACTTGGGGTCGGGGAGTACTTATATGGGACTTGGGTAACTCACTTGCGGTCAGAGAGTTCATATAAAGGGGCTAGGACAACACATTAGGGGTCAGGGAGTACTTATTTGGGACTAGGGTAACACACTTGGGGTCAGGGAGTACTTCTATGGAACTAGGGTAACTCACTTGGGGTCAGGGAGTACTTCTATGGGACTAGGGTAACTCACTTGCGGTCAGAGAGTACTTATAAAGGTGATATTGTAACTCACTTGGGGCCAGGGAGTACTTCTATGGGACTAGGGTTACTCACTTGGGATCTGGGAGTACTTATATGGGACTAGGGTAACTCACTTGGGGTCAGGGAGTACTTATAAAGGGGCTAGGGTAAATCACTTTGGGTCAGGCAGTACTTCTATGCGACTAGGGTAACTCACTTGGGGTCAGGGAGTACTTATATGGGACTAGGGTAACTCACTTGCTTTCAGAGGGATCATATAAAGGGGCTAGGACAACACATTTTGGGTCAGGGAGTACTTATATGGGACTAGGGTAACAAACATGGGGTCAGGGAGTCCTTCTATGGAACTAGGATAACTCACTTGGGGTCAGGGAGTACTTATAAGGGACTAGGGTAACTCACTGGGGGTCTGGGAATACATATAAAGGGGCTAGGATAACTCACTTGCGGTCAGAGAGTACATATAAAGGGGCTAGAATAACTCACTTGAGGTCAGGGAGTACTTCTATGGGACTAGGGTTACTCACTTGGGATCTGGGAGTACTTATATGGGACTAGGGTAACTCACTTGGGGTCAGGGAGTACTTATAAAGGGGCTAGGGTAACTCACTTTGGGTCAGGCAGTACTTCTATGCGACTAGGGTAACTCACTTGGGGTCAGGGAGTACTTATATGGGACTAGGGTAACTCAATTGCTTTCAGAGGGATCATATAAAGGGGCTAGGACAACACATTTTGGGTCAGGGAGTACTTATATGGGACTAGGGTAACAAACATGGGTCAGGGAGTCCTTCTATGGAACTAGGATAACTCTCTTGGGGTCAGGGAGTACTTCTATGTGACTAGGGTAACACACTTAGGGTCAGGGAGTATTTCTATGGGACTATGGTAACTCACTTGGGGTCAGGGAGTACTTACATTGGACTTTTTTTTTTTTTTTTTTTTTTTTTTTCTTTATTCTGCTGGGGAAATGCGTTTGCGCATCCCCGACGTGAGTTGACGGGGGATGTGGGGCTCCCAACCCCCAAAATGGAGGCTGGACTACCCACTAAAACCCCAACAGTGGCGAACACTCTTGCCCTGGTAACTTAATGTAAAATCCTTCAGGACAAGTGCAATGAGTGTCGCCTCCTCCTCTTCAGACTTTGGGTGGAGGTGCCTCTGACCGTGCACCCTCGCGGTTTGCCCGTGGTCCTCCACGATCATCCTTGGCCCGCACTATCCTTTCGCAGAACGTAGCCAATGCTCTCCAACTGCCCATGTCTTCGGTGATGTCGCCGAAATTGGACAAGTCCAAGTTCCATAGGAATCTGCAGTCTCTAATAAGGGCTGCCCTCTCCCTGCCCCAAGCTGTACACTCAGCAAAGGTATGCTCAACACTGTCGTTGGCACCACTATCGCACCACACACATACTTCCGACTCAACTTTGCCTATGCGGCGTCGGTAAGATTGGAAATTGCCGTGCCCTGTTAAAAATTGCGCAACGCTGCTATCGACTGATGCCCAATCACTCCTCAACCACCGAGATACTGATGGCAGCACTCTATGTGTCCATCTGGCTTTTTGAGACACGTCCCAGGATCGCTGCCACTTATCTATTGTGTGCCCACGCATTTCCAACTTGTCTGCTTGGAGATTGTCCAGTTTGTTGGCTGCCCTGAGCTCGCAATAACGATCGTAGACCGCCGCCCTCTCTTCTGCTAGTAGCACTATCGGAATTCGCCGATTAATTACACATAGTGCCTCGGACGCAACTGTTCTATGAGCCCCACAGGCGCGCAACAGTGGTATTCTCATCGCCGAGACTAATTTGTTCACGTTTTTCTTTTTCCCAAGGGCTGATGTCCATATGGGCGCCGCGTAAAGAATTATGGATTCGATTATCCCCACATACAGCGTTTTGATGCGCTGCGATGGGCCCCTAAGACGTGGCATTAACGCCGCTAGGTGATTTGCAGCTTTTTTAGTCTTTTCTGCGATGTAGTCAACGTGGGCGTTGAAACACAGCTTCCTATCGAGGGTAACCCCTAAATATTTAAGGGAGGTGACCAAAGGTATCATTTCCCCCGCAATATGCACCCTTATATCGGCAAGTCTTTCGGCCTTATACCGTGTAAACGGCAGCGCCTCGCATTTCCCTACCGCTAACGTGAGTCCAGTCGCCTGAAACCAGTCGTATATGGTTGCCATCGCAATTTCCACCGCATAGTTAAGGCTACTCACATCCCCCGCTTTCACCACCAGTGCCAAGTCGTCTGCAAATCCCGTTAAGAAGCAACCAGCCGGGAGTGACAGCCTAAAAACCGGGTCGAAGGCAATGTTCCACAGTAGAGGGCCCAAAACTGAGCCCTGGGGAACACTTACATTGGACTAGGGTAACTCACTTGCAGTCAGAGAGTACATATAAAGGGGCTAGGATAACTCACTTGGGGTCAGGGAATACTACTATGGGACTAGGGTAACTCACTTGCGGTCAGAGAGAACTTATATGGGACTAGGGTAACTCACTTCGGGTCTGGGAGGACATATAAAGAGGATAGGATAACTCACTTGGGGCAGGAAGTACTTCTATGTGACTAGGGTAACTCACTGAGGGTCAGGGAGTACTTCTAAGGGGCTAGGATAACTTACTTGGAGTCAGGGAGTACTTATAAGGGACTAGGGTAACTCACTGGGGGTCTGGGAGTACTTATAATGGGGCTACGGTAACTCACTTGGGGTCAGGGAGTACTACTATGGGACTAGGGAAACTTACTTGCGGTAAGAGAGTACATATAAAGGGGCTAGGATAACTCACTTGGGGTCAGAGTGTACATATAAACGGGCTAGGGTCACCCACTTTGGGTCAAGGAGTACTTATGTTAGACTAGCCTAACTCACTTGGGTCAGGGAGTACTACTATGGGACTAGAGGAACACACTTGCGGTCAGAGAGTACATATAAATAGGCTAGGAGAACTAACTTGGGGTCAGAGAGTACTTATAAAGGGGCTATGGTAACTCACTTGGGGTCAGGGAGTACTTGTATGGGACTAGGGTAACTCAATGGGGGACAGGAAGTACTTATTTGGGACCAGGGTGACTCACTTGGGGCCACGGTGTACTTATAAAGCGGCTAAGGTAACTCACTTGGGGTCAGGGAGTAGTTATAAGGGACTAGGGTAACTCACTTTGGGTCTGGGAGTACATATAAAGGGGCTAGGATAACTGACTTGCGGTCAGATAGTACTTATAAAGAGGCTAGGATAACTCACTTGGGGTCAGGGAGTACTTATTTGGGACTAGGGTAACACACTTGGGGTCAGGGAGTACTTCTGTGGAACTAGGGTAACTCACTTGAGGTCAGTGAGTACATATAAAGGGGCTAGGATAACTCACTTGGGGTCAGGGAGTATTTATAAAGGTGATATGGTAACTCACTTGGGGTCAGGGAGTACTTCTATGGGACTAGGGTAACTCACTTGAGGTCAGAGAGTACATATAAAGGGGCTAGGATAACTCACTTGGGGTCAGGGAGTACTTATAAAGGTGATATTGTAACTCACTTGGGGTCAGAGAGTACATATAAAGGGGCTAGTATAACTCACTTGGGGTCAGGGAGTACTACTATGGGACTAGGGTAACGCACATGCGGTCAGAGAGTACATATAAAGGTGATATGGTAACTCATTTGGGGTCAGGGAGTACTTATATAGGACCAGGGTAACTCACTTGGGGCCAGGGTGTACTTATTAAAGGTCTAGGGTAACTCTCTTGGGGTCAGGGAGTACTAATAAGGGACTAGGGTAACTCACTTGGGGTCTGGGAGTACATATAAAGCGGCTAGGATAACTCACTTGGGGTCAGGGAGTACATATAAATGGGCTAGGAAAACTCACTTGGGGTCAGGGAGTACTTATATTGGCCTAGGGTAACTCACTTGCGGTCAGAGAGTACATATAAAGGGGCTAGGATAACTCACTTGTGGTCAGGGAGTACTTATAAAGGTGATATGGTAACTTACTTGGGGTCAGGGAGTACTTATAAAGGTGATATTGTAAATCACTTGGGGTCAGAGAGTACATATAAAGGGGCTAGGATAACTCACTTGTGGTCAGGGAGTACTTATAAGGGTGATATTGTAACTCACTTGGGTCAGAGAGTTCATATAAAGGGGCTAGTATAACTCACTTGGGGTCAGGGAGTACTACTATGGGACTAGGGTAACGCACATGCGGTCAGAGAGTACATATAAAGGGGCTAGTATAACTCACTTGGGGTCAGGGAGTACTACTATGGTACTAGGGTAACGCACATGCGGTCAGAGAGTACATATAAAGGGGCTAGGATAACTCACTTGGGGTCAGGGAGTACTACTGCGGGACTAGGGTAACTCACTTGCGGACAGAGAGTACATATAAAGGGGCTAGGATAACTCACATGGGGCCAGGGAGTACTTATAAAGGGGTTAGAATAACTCACTTGCGGTCAGAGAGTATATATAAAGGGGCTAGGATAACTCACTTGGGGTCACGGAGTACTTATAAAGGGGCTACGGTAACTCACTTGGGGTCAGGAAGTACTTCTATGGGAATAGGGTAACTCACTTGGGGTATGGGAGTACATATAAAGCGGCTAGGGTAACTCACTTGGGGTATGGGAGTACATATAAAGCGGCTAGGGTAACTCACTTGGGGCATGGGAGTACTTATAAAGGGGCTATGGTAACTCACTTGGGGTCAAGGAGTACTCATAAAGGGGCTACGGTAACTCACTTGGGGTCAGGGAGTACTTATATGAGACTAGGGTAACTCACTTGGGATCAGGGAGTACTTATTTAGGGGCTAGGATAACTCACTTGGGGTCTGGGAGTACATGTAAAGGGGCTAGGATAACTCACTTGGGGCCAGGGTGTACTTATAAAGTGGCTACGGTAACTCACTTGGGGTCAGGGAGTACTTATATGGGAGTAGGGTTACTCACTTGCGGTCAGAGAGTACATATAAAGGGGTTAGGATAAATCACTTGGGGTCAGGGAGTACTTATATAGGGGTTAGGGTAACTCACTTGGGGTCAGGGAGTACTTCTATGGCACTTGGGTAACTCACTTGCGGTCAGAGAGTACTTATAAAGGTGATATTGTAACTCAATTGGGGCCAGGGAGTACTTATATGGGACTAAGGTAACAAACTTGGGGTCAGGGAGTCCTTCTATGGAACTAGGATAACTCTCTTGGGGTCAGGGAGTACTTCTATGTGACTAGGGTAACACACTTGGGGTCAGGGAGTATTTCTATGGGACTAGGGTAACTCACTTGGGGTCAGGGAGTACTTACATTGGACTAGGGTAACTCACTTGCAGTCAGAGAGTACATATAAAGGGGCTAGGATAACTCACTTGGGGTCAGGGAATACTACTATGGGACTAGGGTAACTCACTTGCGGTCAGAGAGTACTATAAAGGGGCTAGGGTAACTCACTTGGGGTCAGGGAGTACTTATAAAGGGGCTAGGGTAACTCACTTGGTGTCAGAGAAAACTTATATGGGACTAGGGTAACTCACTTCGGGTCTGGGAGGTCATATAAAGAGGCTAGGATAACTCACTTGGGGTCAGGAAGTACTTCTATGTAACTAGGGTAACTCACTGAGGGTCAGGGAGTACTTCTAAGGGGCTAGGATAACTTACTTGGGGTCAGGGAGTACTTATAAGGGACTAGGGTAACTCACTGGGGGTCTGGGAGTACATGTAAAGGGGCTAGGATAACTCACTTGGGGTCAGGGAGTATTTATAAAGGTGATATGGTAACTCACTTGGGGTCAGGGAGTACTTCTATGGGACTAGGGTAACTCACTTGAGGTCAGAGGGTACATATAAAGGGGCTAGGATAACTCACTTGGGGTCAGGGAGTATTTATAAAGGTGATATGGTAACTCACTTGGGGTCAGGGAGTACTTCTATGGGACTAGGGTAACTCAGTTGAAGTCAGAGAGTACATATAAAGGGGCTAGGATAACTCACTTGGGGTCAGGGAGTACTTATAAGGGTGATATTGTTACTCACTTGGGTCAGAGAGTTCATATAAAGGGGCTAGTATAACTCACTTGGGGTCAGGGAGTACTACTATGGGACTAGGGTAACGCACATGCGGTCAGAGAGTACATATAAAGGGGCTAGTATAACTCACTTGGGGTCAGGGAGTACTACTATGGTACTAGGGTAACGCACATGCGGTCAGAGAGTACATATAAAGGGGCTAGGATAACTCACTTGGGGTCAGGGAGTATTTATAAAGGTGATATGGTAACTCACTTGGGGTCAGGGAGTACTTCTATGTGACTAGGGTAACTCACTGAGGGTCAGGGAGTACTTCTAAGGGACTAGGGTAACTCACTTGGGGTCAGGGAGTACTACTATGGGACTAGGGTAACTCACTTGCTGTCAGAGAGTACATATAAAGGGCCTAGGATAACTTACTTGGGGTCAGGGAGTACTTATAAGGGACTAGGGTAACTCACTGGGGGTCTGGGAGTACATGTAAAGGGGCTAGGATAACTCACTTGCGGTCAGAGAGTTCATATAAAGGGGCTAGGATAACTCACTTGGGGTCAGAGAGTACATATAAAGGGGCTAGGATAACTCACTTGGGGTCAGGGAGTACTACTGCGGGACTAGGGTAACTCACTTGCTGTCAGAGAGTACATATAAAGGGCCTAGGATAACTTACTTGGGGTCAGGGAGTACTTATAAGGGACTAGGGTAACTCACTGGGGGTCTGGGAGTACATGTAAAGGGGCTAGGATAACTCACTTGCGGTCAGAGAGTTCATATAAAGGGGCTAGGATAACTCACTTGGGGTCAGAGAGTACATATAAAGGGGCTAGGATAACTCACTTGGGGTCAGGGAGTACTACTGCGGGACTAGGGTAACTCACTTGCGGACAGAGAGTACATATAAACGGGCTAGGATAACTCATTTGGGGTCAGGGAGTACTTATAAGGGTGATATGGTAACTCATTTGTGGTCAGGGAGTACTTATATGAGACTAGGGTAACACACATGGGGTCAGGGAGTACTTATAAAGGGGTTAGAATAACTCACTTGCGGTCAGAGAGTATATAAAAAGTGGCTAGGATAACTCACTTGGGGTCAGGGAGTACTTATAAAGGGGCTACGGTAACTCACTTGGGGTCAGGAAGTACTTCTATGGGAATAGGGTAACTCACTTGGGGTATGGGAGTACATATAAAGCGGCTAGGGTAACTCACTTGGAGTCTGGGAGTACATATGAAGGGGCTAGGATAAGTCACTTGCGGTCAGAGAGTGCATATAAAGGTTCTAGGGTAACTCACCTGGGGTCAGGGAGTACTTATAAAGGGGCTATGGTAACTCACTTGGTGTCAGGGAGTACTTATAAAGGGGCTATGGTAACTCACTTTGGGTCAGGGAGTACTTATATTGGACTAGGGTAACTCACTTGCAGTCAGAGAGTACATATAAAGGGGCTAGGATAACTCACTTGGGGTCAGGGAGTACTACTGCGGGACTAGGGTAGCTCACTTGCGGACAGAGAGTACATATAAAGGGGCTAGGATAACTCACATGGGGCCAGGGAGTACTTATAAAGGGGTTAGAATAACTCACTTGCGGTCAGAGAGTATATATAAAGGGGCTAGGATAACTCACTTGGGGTCACGGGAGTACTTATAAAGGGGCTACGGTAACTCACTTGGGGTCAGGAAGTACTTCTATGGGAATAGGGTAACTCACTTGGGGTATGGGAGTACATATAAAGCGGCTAGGGTAACTCACTTGGGGTATGGGAGTACATATAAAGCGGCTAGGGTAACTCACTTGGGGCATGGGAGTACTTATAAAGGGGCTATGGTAACTCACTTGGGGTCAAGGAGTACTCATAAAGGGGCTACGGTAACTCACTTGGGGTCAGGAAGTACTTCTATGGGACTAGGGTAACTCACTTGGGGTCAGGGAGTACTTATATGAGACTAGGGTATCACACTTGGGATCAGGGAGTACTTATTTAGGGGCTAGGATAACTCACTTGGGGTCTGGGAGTACATGTAAAGGGGCTAGGATAACTCACTTTTGGCCAGGGTGTACTTATAAAGTGGCTACGGTAACTCACTTGGGGTCAGGGAGTACTTATATGGGAGTAGGGTTACTCACTTGCGGTCAGAGAGTACATATAAAGGGGTTAGGATAACTCACTTGGGGTCAGGGAGTACTTATATAGGGGTTAGGGTAACTCACTTGGGGTCAGGGAGTACTTCTATGGCACTTGGGTAACTCACTTGCGGTCAGAGAGTACTTATAAAGGTGATATTGTAACTCAATTGGGGCCAGGGAGTACTTATATGGGACTAAGGTAACAAACTTGGGGTCAGGGAGTCCTTCTATGGAACTAGGATAACTCTCTTGGGGTCAGGGAGTACTTCTATGTGACTAGGGTAACACACTTGGGGTCAGGGAGTATTTCTATGGGACTAGGGTAACTCACTTGGGGTCAGGGAGTACTTACATTGGACTAGGGTAACTCACTTGCAGTCAGAGAGTACATATAAAGGGGCTAGGATAACTCACTTGGGGTCAGGGAATACTACTATGGGACTAGGGTAACTCACTTGCGGTCAGAGAGTACTATAAAGGGGCTAGGGTAACTCACTTGGGGTCAGGGAGTACTTATAAAGGGGCTAGGGTAACTCACTTGGTGTCAGAGAAAACTTATATGGGACTAGGGTAACTCACTTCGGGTCTGGGAGGTCATATAAAGAGGCTAGGATAACTCACTTGGGGTCAGGAAGTACTTCTATGTAACTAGGGTAACTCACTGAGGGTCAGGGAGTACTTCTAAGGGGCTAGGATAACTTACTTGGGGTCAGGGAGTAC
>NW_027117040.1:0-49239 GCF_024137725.1 Prorops nasuta | reverse complement strand
ACTCACTTGCGGTCAGAGAGTACATATAAATGGGATAGGATAACTCACTTGGGGTCAGGGAACACTTATAAAGGGGCTAAGGTAACACACTTGGGTTCAGGGAGTACTTATACGAGACTAGGGTAACACAGTTGGGGTCAGGGAGTACTTATAAAGCGGTTTGAATAACTCACTTGCGGTCAGAGAGTACATATAAAGGGGATAGGATAACTCACTTGGGGTCAGGGAGTACATATATGGGACTAGGGTAACTCACTTGCGGTCAGAGAGTACATATAAAGGGGATAGGCTAACTCACTTGGGGTCAGGGAACACTTATAAAGGGGCTAAGGTAACACACTTGGGTTCAGGGAGTACATATATGAGACTAGGGTAACACACTTGGGGTCAGGGAGTACTTATAAAGGGGTTTGAATTACTCACTTGCGGTCAGAGAGTACATATAAAGGGGATAGGATAACTCACTTGGGGTCAGGGAGTACATATAAAGGGGCTAGGATAACTCACTTGGGGTCAGGGAGTACTTATAAAGGGGCTATAGTAACTCACTTGGGGTCAGGAAGTACTTATTTGGGACTAGGGTACTCACTTAGGGACAGGGAGTTTTTATATGGGACTAGGGTAACTCACTTGCGATCAGAGAGTACATATAAAGGGGATAGGATAACTCACTTGGGGTCAGGGAGTACATATATGGGGCTAGAGTAACTCACTTGCGGTCAGAGAGTACATATAAATGGGATAGGATAACTCACTTGGGGTCAGGGAACACTTATAAAGGGGCTAAGGTAACACACTTGGGTTCAGGGAGTACTTATACGAGACTAGGGTAACACAGTTGGGGTCAGGGAGTACTTATAAAGCGGTTTGAATAACTCACTTGCGGTCAGAGAGTACATATAAAGGGGATAGGATAACTCAATTGGGGTCAGGGAGTACATATATGGGACTAGGGTAACTCACTTGCGGTCAGAGAGTACATATAAATGGGATAGGATAACTCACTTGGGGTCAGGGAACACTTATAAAGGGGCTAAGGTAACACACTTGGGTTCAGGGAGTACTTATACGAGACTAAGGTAACACACTTGGGGTCAGGGAGTACATATAAAGGGGCTAGGATAACTCACTTGGGCCAGGGAGTACTTATAAAGGGGCTAGGATAACTCACTTGGGGTCAGGGAGTACATATAAAGGGGCTAGGATAACTCACTTGCGGTCAGAGAGTACATATAAAGGGGCTAGGATAACTCAATTGGGGTCAGGGAGTACTAATAAAGGGGCTAGGATAACTCACTTGCGGTCAGAGAGTACATATAAAGGGGATAGGATAACTCACTTGGGGTCAGGGAGTACATCTAAAGGGGCTAGGATAACTCACATGGGGTCAGGGAGTACTTATAAAGGGGCTATAGTAACTCACTTGGGGTCAGGAAGTACTTATTTGGGATTAGGGTACTCACTTAGGGACAGGGAGTTTTTATATGGGACTAGGGTAACTCACTTGCGGTCAGAGAGTACATATAAAGGGGATAGGATAACTCACTTGGGGTCAGGGAGTACATATATGGGGCTAGAGTAACTCACTTGCGGTCAGAGAGTTCATATAAATGGGATAGGATAACTCACTTGGGGTCAGGGAACACTTATAAAGGGGCTAAGGTAACACACTTGGGTTCAGGGAGTACTTATACGAGACTAGGGTAACACAGTTGGGGTCAGGGAGTACTTATAAAGGGGTTTGAATTACTCACTTGCGGTCAGAGAGTACATATAAAGGGGATAGGATAACTCACTTGGGGTCAGGGAGTACATATAAAGGGGCTAGGATAACTCACTTGGGGTCAGGGAGTACTTATAAAGGGGCTATGGTACCTCACTTGGGGTCAGGGAGTACTTATATGGGACTAGGGTAACTCACTTGCGGTCAGGGGGTACTTATAAAGGGGCTAGGGTAACTCTCTTTGGGTCAAGGAGTACTTATATTGGATTAGGCTAACTCACTTGGTGTTAGGGAGAACTTATATGGGACCAGGGTAACTCACGTGTTGCCAGGGTGTACTTATAAAGGGGCTAGGGTAACTCACTTGGGGTCAGGGAGTACTTATAAAGGGGCTATGGTAACTCACTTCGGGCCAGGGTGTACTAATATGAAACTAGGGTAACACACTTGGGGTCAGGGAGTACTTATAAAGGGACTAGGATAACTCACTTGCGGTCAGAGAGTACATATATAGGGGCTAGGATAACTCACTTGAGGTCAGGGAGTGCATATAAAGGGGCTAGGATAACTCTCTTGGGGTTAGGGAGTGCTTATAAGGGACTAGGGTAACTCACTTTGGGTCTGGGAGTACATATAAAGGGAATAGGATAACTCACTTGGGGTCAGGGAGTACATATATGGGACTAGGGTAACTCACTTGCGGTCAGAGAGTACATATAAAGGGGATAGGATAACTCACTTAGGGTCATGGAGTACATATAAAGGGGCTAGGATAACTCACTTGGGGTCAGGGAGTACTTATATAGGGGCTAGGTTAACTCACTTGGGGTCAGGGAGTACTTCGATGGGAATAGGATAACTCACTTGGGGTCAGGGAGTACATTTATGAGACTAAGGTTATACACTTGGGGTCAGGGAGAACTTATAAAGGTGCTGTGGTGACTCAGTTGGGGTCAGGGAGTACCTCTATGGGACTAGGATAACTCACTTGTGTTCAGGGAATACATATATGAAACTAGGGTGACACACTTGGGGTCAGGGAGTACATATAAAGGGGCTAGGATAACTCACTTGGGCTCAGGGAGTACTTACAAAAGGGGCTATAGTAACTCACTTGGGGTCAGGAAGTACTTATTTGGGACTAGGGTACTCACTTAGGGACAGGGAGTTCTTATATGGGACTAGGGTAACTCACTTGCGGTCAGAGAGTACATATAAAGGGGATAGGATAACTCACTTGGGGTCAGGGAGTACATATATGGGACTAGGGTAACTCACTTGCGGTCAGAGAGTACATATAAAGGGGATAGGCTAACTCACTTGGGGTCAGGGAACACTTATAAAGGGGCTAAGGTAACACACTTGGGTTCAGGGAGTACATATATGAGACTAGGGTAACACACTTGGGGTCAGGGGAGTACTTATAAAGGGGTTTGAATTACTCACTTGCGGTCAGATAGTACATATAAAGGGGATAGGATAACTCACTTGGGGTCAGGGAGTACATATAAAGGGGCTAGGATAACTCACTTGGGGTCAGGGAGTACTTATAAAGGGGCTATAGTAACTCACTTGGGGTCAGGAAGTACTTATTTGGGACTAGGGTACTCACATAGGGACAGGGAGTTTTTATATGGGACTAGGGTAACTCACTTGCGATCAGAGAGTACATATAAAGGGGATAGGATAACTCACTTGGGGTCAGGGAGTACATATATGGGGCTAGAGTAACTCACTTGCGGTCAGAGAGTACATATAAATGGGATAGGATAACTCACTTGGGGTCAGGGAACACTTATAAAGGGGCTAAGGTAACACACTTGGGTTCAGGGAGTACTTATACGAGACTAGGGTAACACAGTTGGGGTCAGGGAGTACTTATAAAGCGGTTTGAATAACTCACTTGCGGTCAGAGAGTACATATAAAGGGGATAGGATAACTCAATTGGGGTCAGGGAGTACATATATGGGACTAGGGTAACTCACTTGCGGTCAGAGAGTACATATAAATGGGATAGGATAACTCACTTGGGGTCAGGGAACACTTATAAAGGGGCTAAGGTAACACACTTGGGTTCAGGGAGTACTTATACGAGACTAAGGTAACACACTTGGGGTCAGGGAGTACATATAAAGGGGCTAGGATAACTCACTTGGGGTCAGGGAGTACTTATAAAGGGGCTAGGATAACTCACTTGGGGTCAGGGAGTACATATAAAGGGGCTAGGATAACTCACTTGCGGTCAGAGAGTACATATAAAGGGGCTAGGGTAACTCACTTGGGTTCAGGGAGTACATATATGAGACTAGGGTAACACACTTGGGGTCAGGGAGTACTTATAAAGGGGTTTGAATTACTCACTTGCGGTCAGAGAGTACATATAAAGGGGATAGGATAACTCACTTGGGGTCAGGGAGTACATATAAAGGGGCTAGGATAACTCACTTGGGGTCAGGGAGTACTTATAAAGGGGCTATAGTAACTCACTTGGGGTCAGGAAGTACTTATTTGGGACTAGGGTACTCACATAGGGACAGGGAGTTTTTATATGGGACTAGGGTAACTCACTTGCGATCAGAGAGTACATATAAAGGGGATAGGATAACTCACTTGGGGTCAGGGAGTACATATATATGGCTAGAGTAACTCACTTGCGGTCAGAGAGTACATATAAATGGGATAGGATAACTCACTTGGGGTCAGGGAACACTTATAAAGGGGCTAAGGTAACACACTTGGGTTCAGGGAGTACTTATACGAGACTAGGGTAACACAGTTGGGGTCAGGGAGTACTTATAAAGCGGTTTGAATAACTCACTTGCGGTCAGAGAGTACATATAAAGGGGATAGGATAACTCAATTGGGGTCAGGGAGTACATATATGGGACTAGGGTAACTCACTTGCGGTCAGAGAGTACATATAAATGGGATAGGATAACTCACTTGGGGTCAGGGAACACTTATAAAGGGGCTAAGGTAACACACTTGGGTTCAGGGAGTACTTATACGAGACTAAGGTAACACACTTGGGGTCAGGGAGTACATATAAAGGGGCTAGGATAACTCACTTGGGGTCAGGGAGTACTTATAAAGGGGCTAGGATAACTCACTTGGGGTCAGGGAGTACATATAAAGGGGCTAGGATAACTCACTTGCGGTCAGAGAGTACATATAAAGGGGCTAGGGTAACTCACTTGCGGTCAGAGAGTACATATAAAGGGGCTAGGATAACTCAATTGGGGTCAGGGAGTACTAATAAAGGGGCTAGGATAACTCACTTGCGGTCAGAGAGTACATATAAAGGGGATAGGATAACTCACTTGGGGTCAGGGAGTACATCTAAAGGGGCTAGGATAACTCACTTGGGGTCAGGGAGTACTTATAAAGGGGCTATAGTAACTCACTTGGGGTCAGGAAGTACTTATTTGGGACTAGGGTACTCACTTAGGGACAGGGAGTTTTTATATGGGACTAGGGTAACTCACTTGCGGTCAGAGAGTACATATAAAGGGGATAGGATAACTCACTTGGGGTCAGGGAGTACATATATGGGGCTAGAGTAACTCACTTGCGGTCAGAGAGTTCATATAAATGGGATAGGATAACTCACTTGGGGTCAGGGAACACTTATAAAGGGGCTAAGGTAACACACTTGGGTTCAGGGAGTACTTATACGAGACTAGGGTAACACAGTTGGGGTCAGGGAGTACTTATAAAGCGGTTTGAATAACTCACTTGCGGTCAGAGAGTACATATAAAGGGGATAGGATAACTCAATTGGGGTCAGGGAGTACATATATGGGACTAGGGTAACTCACTTGCGGTCAGAGAGTACATATAAATGGGATAGGATAACTCACTTGGGGTCAGGGAACACTTATAAAGGGGCTAAGGTAACACACTTGGGTTCAGGGAGTACTTATACGAGACTAAGGTAACACACTTGGGGTCAGGGAGAATTTATAAAGGTGCTACGGTGCCTCATTTAGGGTCAGGGAGTACCTCTATGGGACTAGGGTAACTCACTTGTGTTCAGGGAATACATAAATGAAACTAGTGTAACACACTTGGGGTCAGGGAGTACTTATAAAGGGGCTAGGATAACTCACTTGGGGTCAGGGAGTACTTATAAAGGGGCTATGGTACCTCACTTTGGGTCAGGGAGTACATATAAAGGGGCTATGATAACTCACTTGGGGTCAGGGAGTACTTATAAAGGGGCTATAGTAACTCACTTGGGGTCAGGAAGTACTTATTTGGGACTAGGGTACTCACTTAGGGACAGGGAGTACATAAAAAGCGGCTAGGATAACTCACTTGGAGTCAGGGAGTACTTATATAGGGGCTAGGTTAACTCACTTGGGGTCAGGGTGTACTTCGATGGGACTAGGATAACTCACTTGGGGTCAGGGAGTACATTTATGTGACTAAGGTAACACACTTGGGGTCAGGGAGAATTTATAAAGGTGCTACGGTGACTCATTTGGGATCAGGGAGTACCTCTATGGAACTAGGGTAACTCACTTGTGTTCAGGGAATACATAAATGAAACTAGGGTAACACACTTGGGTTCAGGGGAGTACTTATAAAGGGGCTAGTATAACTCACTTGCGGTTAGAGAGTACATAAAAAGGCGATAGGATAACTCACTTGGGGTCAGGGAGTACATATATGGGACTAGGGTAACTCTCTTGGGGTCAGGGAGTACTTATAAGGGACTAGGGTAACTCACTTGGGGTCTGGGAGTACATAAAAAGCGGCTAGGATAACTCACTTGGGGTCAGGGAGTACATATAAAGGGGCTAGGATAACTCACTTGCGGTCAGAGAGTACATATAAAGGGGCTAGGGTAACTCACTTGTGGTCAGAGAGTACATATAAAGGGGCTAGGATAACTCAATTGGGGTTAGGGAGTACTTATAAAGGGGCTATGGTAACTTATTTGGGGCCAGGGAGTACCTCAAAGGACTAGGGTAACTCACTTGTGTTCAGGGAATACATATATGAAACTAGGGTAACACACTTGGGGTCAGGGGAGTACTAATAAAGGGGCTATGGTAACTTATTTGGGGCCAGGGAGTACTAATATGACACTAGGGTAATACACATGGGATCAGGGAGTACTTATAAAGGGGCTAGGATAACTCACTTGCGGTCAGAGAGTACATATAAAGGGGATAGGATAACTCACTTGGGGTCAGGGAGTACATATAAAGGGGCTAGGATAACTCACTTGGGGTCAGGGAGTACTTATAAAGGGGCTATAGTAACTCACTTGGGGTCAGGAAGTACTTATTTGGGACTAGGGTACTCACTTAGGGACAGGGAGTTTTTATATGGGACTAGGGTAACTCACTTGCGGTCAGAGAGTACATATAAAGGGGATAGGATAACTCACTTGGGGTCAGGGAGTACATATATGGGGCTAGAGTAACTCACTTGCGGTCAGAGAGTACATATAAAAGGGATAGGATAACTCACTTGGGGTCAGGGAACACTTATAAAGGGGCTAAGGTAACACACTTGGGTTCAGGGAGTACCTATACGAGACTAGGGTAACACAGTTGGGGTCAGGGAGTACTTATAAAGCGGTTTGAATAACTCACTTGCGGTCAGAGAGTACATATAAAGGGGATAGGATAACTCAATTGGGGTCAGGGAGTACATATATGGGACTAGGGTAACTCACTTGCGGTCAGAGAGTACATATAAATGGGATAGGATAACTCACTTGGGGTCAGGGAACACTTATAAAGGGGCTAAGGTAACACACTTGGGTTCAGGGAGTACTTATACGAGACTAAGGTAACACACTTGGGGTCAGGGAGTACATATAAAGGGGCTAGGATAACTCACTTGGGGTCAGGGAGTACTTATAAAGGGGCTAGGATAACTCACTTGGGGTCAGGGAGTACATATAAAGGGGCTAGGATAACTCACTTGCGGTCAGAGAGTACATATAAAGGGGCTAGGGTAACTCACTTGGGTTCAGGGAGTACATATATGAGACTAGGGTAACACACTTGGGTCAGGGAGTACTTATAAAGGGGTTTGAATTACTCACTTGCGGTCAGAGAGTACATATAAAGGGGATAGGATAACTCACTTGGGGGTCAGGGAGTACATATAAAGGGGCTAGGATAACTCACTTGGGGTCAGGGGAGTACTTATAAAGGGGCTATAGTAACTCACTTGGGGTCAGGAAGTACTTATTTGGGACTAGGGTACTCACATAGGGACAGGGAGTTTTTATATGGGACTAGGGTAACTCACTTGCGATCAGAGAGTACATATAAAGGGGATAGGATAACTCACTTGGGGTCAGGGAGTACATATATGGGGCTAGAGTAACTCACTTGCGGTCAGAGAGTACATATAAATGGGATAGGATAACTCACTTGGGGTCAGGGAACACTTATAAAGGGGCTAAGGTAACACACTTGGGTTCAGGGAGTACTTATACGAGACTAGGGTAACACAGTTGGGGTCAGGGAGTACTTATAAAGCGGTTTTGAATAACTCACTTGCGGTCAGAGAGTACATATAAAGGGGATAGGATAACTCAATTGGGGTCAGGGAGTACATATATGGGACTAGGGTAACTCACTTGCGGTCAGAGAGTACATATAAATGGGATAGGATAACTCACTTGGGGTCAGGGAACACTTATAAAGGGGCTAAGGTAACACACTTGGGTTCAGGGAGTACTTATACGAGACTAAGGTAACACACTTGGGGTCAGGGAGTACATATAAAGGGGCTAGGATAACTCACTTGGGGTCAGGGAGTACTTATAAAGGGGCTAGGATAACTCACTTGGGGTCAGGGAGTACATATAAAGGGGCTAGGATAACTCACTTGCGGTCAGAGAGTACATATAAAGGGGCTAGGGTAACTCACTTGCGGTCAGAGAGTACATATAAAGGGGCTAGGATAACTCAATTGGGGTCAGGGAGTACTAATAAAGGGGCTAGGATAACTCACTTGCGGTCAGAGAGTACATATAAAGGGGATAGGATAACTCACTTGGGGTCAGGGAGTACATCTAAAGGGGCTAGGATAACTCACTTGGGGTCAGGGAGTACTTATAAAGGGGCTATAGTAACTCACTTGGGGTCAGGAAGTACTTATTTGGGACTAGGGTACTCACTTAGGGACAGGGAGTTTTTATATGGGACTAGGGTAACTCACTTGCGGTCAGAGAGTACATATAAAGGGGATAGGATAACTCACTTGGGGTCAGGGAGTACATATATGGGGCTAGAGTAACTCACTTGCGGTCAGAGAGTTCATATAAATGGGATAGGATAACTCACTTGGGGTCAGGGAACACTTATAAAGGGGCTAAGGTAACACACTTGGGTTCAGGGAGTACTTATACGAGACTAGGGTAACACAGTTGGGGTCAGGGAGTACTTATAAAGCGGTTTGAATAACTCACTTGCGGTCAGAGAGTACATATAAAGGGGATAGGATAACTCAATTGGGGTCAGGGAGTACATATATGGGACTAGGGTAACTCACTTGCGGTCAGAGAGTACATATAAATGGGATAGGATAACTCACTTGGGGTCAGGGAACACTTATAAAGGGGCTAAGGTAACACACTTGGGTTCAGGGAGTACTTATACGAGACTAAGGTAACACACTTGGGGTCAGGGAGAATTTATAAAGGTGCTACGGTGCCTCATTTAGGGTCAGGGAGTACCTCTATGGGACTAGGGTAACACACTTGTGTTCAGGGAATACATAAATGAAACTAGTGTAACACACTTGGGGTCAGGGAGTACTTATAAAGGGGCTAGGATAACTCACTTGGGGTCAGGGAGTACTTATAAAGGGGCTATGGTACCTCACTTTGGGTCAGGGAGTACATATAAAGGGGCTATGATAACTCACTTGGGGTCAGGGAGTACTTATAAAGGGGCTATAGTAACTCACTTGGGGTCAGGAAGTACTTATTTGGGACTAGGGTACTCACTTAGGGACAGGGAGTACATAAAAAGCGGCTAGGATAACTCACTTGGAGTCAGGGAGTACTTATATAGGGGCTAGGTTAACTCACTTGGGGTCAGGGTGTACTTCGATGGGACTAGGATAACTCACTTGGGGTCAGGGAGTACATTTATGTGACTAAGGTAACACACTTGGGGTCAGGGAGAATTTATAAAGGTGCTACGGTGACTCATTTGGGATCAGGGAGTACCTCTATGGAACTAGGGTAACTCACTTGTGTTCAGGGAATACATAAATGAAACTAGGGTAACACACTTGGGTTCAGGGAGTACTTATAAAGGGGCTAGTATAACTCACTTGCGGTTAGAGAGTACATAAAAAGGCGATAGGATAACTCACTTGGGGTCAGGGAGTACATATATGGGACTAGGGTAACTCTCTTGGGGTCAGGGAGTATTTATAAGGGACTAGGGTAACTCACTTGGGGTCTGGGAGTACATAAAAAGCGGCTAGGATAACTCACTTGGGGTCAGGGGAGTACATATAAAGGGGCTAGGATAACTCACTTGCGGTCAGAGAGTACATATAAAGGGGCTAGGGTAACTCACTTGTGGTCAGAGAGTACATATAAAGGGGCTAGGATAACTCAATTGGGGTTAGGGAGTACTTATAAAGGGGCTATGGTAACTTATTTGGGGCCAGGGAGTACCTCAAAGGACTAGGGTAACTCACTTGTGTTCAGGGAATACATATATGAAACTAGGGTAACACACTTGGGGTCAGGGAGTACTAATAAAGGGGCTATGGTAACTTATTTGGGGCCAGGGAGTACTAATATGACACTAGGGTAATACACATGGGATCAGGGAGTACTTATAAAGGGGCTAGGATAACTCACTTGCGGTCAGAGAGTACATATAAAGGGGATAGGATAACTCACTTGGGGTCAGGGAGTACATATAAAGGGGCTAGGATAACTCACTTGGGGTCAGGGAGTACTTATAAAGGGGCTATAGTAACTCACTTGGGGTCAGGAAGTACTTATTTGGGACTAGGGTACTCACTTAGGGACAGGGAGTTTTTATATGGGACTAGGGTAACTCACTTGCGGTCAGAGAGTACATATAAAGGGGATAGGTTAACTCACTTGGGGTCAGGGAGTACATATATGGGGCTAGAGTAACTCACTTGCGGTCAGAGAGTACATATAAATGGGATAGGATAACTCACTTGGGGTCAGGGAACACTTATAAAGGGGCTAAGGTAACACACTTGTGTTCAGGGAGTACTTATACGAGACTAGGGTAACACAGTTGGGGTCAGGGAGTACTTATAGAGCGGTTTGAATAACTCACTTGCGGTCAGAGAGTACATATAAAGGGGATAGGATAACTCAATTGGGGTCAGGGAGTACATATATGGGACTAGGGTAACTCACTTGCGGTCAGAGAGTACATATAAATGGGATAGGATAACTCACTTGGGGTCAGGGAACACTTATAAAGGGGCTAAGGTAACACACTTGGGGTCAGGGAGAATTTATAAAGGTGCTACGGTGCCTCATTTAGGGTCAGGGAGTACCTCTATGGGACTAGGGTAACTCACTTGTGTTCAGGGAATACATAAATGAAACTAGTGTAACACACTTGGGGTCAGGGAGTACTTATAAAGGGGCTAGGATAACTCACTTGGGGTCAGGGAGTACTTATAAAGGGGCTATGGTACCTCACTTTGGGTCAGGGAGTACATATAAAGGGGCTATGATAACTCACTTGGGGTCAGGGAGTACTTATAAAGGGGCTATAGTAACTCACTTGGGGTCAGGAAGTACTTATTTGGGACTAGGGTACTCACTTAGGGACAGGGAGTACATAAAAAGCGGCTAGGATAACTCACTTGGAGTCAGGGAGTACTTATATAGGGGCTAGGTTAACTCACTTGGGGTCAGGGTGTACTTCGATGGGACTAGGATAACTCACTTGGGGTCAGGGAGTACATTTATGTGACTAAGGTAACACACTTAGGGTCAGGGAGAATTTATAAAGGTGCTACGGTGACTCATTTGGGATCAGGGAGTACCTCTATGGAACTAGGGTAACTCACTTGTGTTCAGGAAATACATAAATGAAACTAGGGTAACACACTTGGGTTCAGGGAGTACTTATAAAGGGGCTAGTATAACTCACTTGCGGTTAGAGAGTACATAAAAAGGCGATAGGATAACTCACTTGGGGTCAGGGAGTACATATATGGGACTAGGGTAACTCTCTTGGGGTCAGGGAGTACTTATAAGGGACTAGGGTAACTCACTTGGGGTCTGGGAGTACATAAAAAGCGGCTAGGATAACTCACTTGGGGTCAGGGAGTACATATAAAGGGGCTAGGATAACTCACTTGCGGTCAGAGAGTACATATAAAGGGGCTAGGGTAACTCACTTGTGGTCAGAGAGTACATATAAAGGGGCTAGGATAACTCAATTGGGGTTAGGGAGTACTTATAAAGGGGCTATGGTAACTTATTTGGGGCCAGGGAGTACCTCAAAGGACTAGGGTAACTCACTTGTGTTCAGGGAATACATATATGAAACTAGGGTAACACACTTGGGGTCAGGGAGTACTTATAAAGGGGCTAGGACAACTCACTTGCGGTCAGAGAGTACATATAAAGGGTCTAGGATAACTTACTTGGGGTCAGGGAGTACATATAAAGGGGCTAGGATAACTCACTTGGGGTCAGGGAGTACTTATAAAGGGGCTATAGTAACTCACTTGGGGTCAGGAAGTACTTATTTGGGACTAGGGTACTCACTTAGGGACAGGGAGTTCTTATATGGGACTAGGGTAACTCACTTGCGGTCAGAGAGTACATATAAAGGGGATAGGATAACTCACTTGGGGTCAGGGAGTACATATATGGGACTAGGGTAACTCACTTGCGTTCAGAGAGTACATATAAAGGGGATGGGCTAACTCACTTGGGGTCAGGGAACACTTATAAAGGGGCTAAGGTAACACACTTGGGTTCAGGGAGTACATATATGAGACTAGGGTAACACACTTGGGGTCAGGGAGTACTCATAAAGGGGTTTGAATTACTCACTTGCGGTCAGAGAGTACATACAAAGGGGATAGGATAACTCACTTGGGGTCAGGGAGTACATATAAAGGGGCTAGGATAACTCACTTGCGGTCAGAGAGTACATATAAAGGGGCTAGCATAACTCACTTGGGGTCAGGGAGTAAATATAAAGGGGCTAGGATAACTCACTTTGTGTCAGGGAGTACTTATAAAGTGGCTATGGTAACTCACTTGGGGCCAGGGAGTACTAATATAACACTAGGGTAACATATTTGGGGTCAGGGAGTACATATGAAGAGGCTAGGATAACTCACTTGCGGTCAGGGAGTGCATATAAAGGGGCTAGGATAACAAACTTGGGGTCAGGGAGTACTTATATAGGGGCTAGGTTAACTCACTTGGGGTCAGGGAGTACATTTATGGGACTAAGGTAACACATTTGGGGTCAGGGAGTACTTATAAAGGGGCTAGGGTAACTCACTTGCGGTCAGAGTGTACATATAAAGGGGCTAGGATAACTCACTTGGGGTCATGGAGTACATATAAAGGGGCTAGGATAACTCACTTGGGGTCAGGGAGTACTTATATAGGGGCTAGGTTAACTCACTTGGGGTCAGGTAGTACTTCGATGGGACTAGGATAACTCACTTGGGGTCAGGGAGTACATTTATGAGACTAAGGTTATACACTTGGGGTCAGGGAGAACTTATAAAGGTGCTACGGTGACTCATTTGGGGTCATGGAGTACCTCTATGGGACTAGGGTAACTCACTTGTGTTCAGGGAATACATATATGAAACTAGGGTAACACACTTGGGGTCAGGGAGTACTTATAAAGGGGCTAGGATAACTCACTTGCGGTCAGAGAGTACATATAAAGGGTCTAGGATAACTTACTTGGGGTCTGGGAGTACATATGAAGGGGCTAGGATAACTCACTTGTGGTCAGGGGAGTACTTATAAAGGGGCTATAGTAACTCACTTGGGGTCAGGAAGTACTTATTTGGGACTAGGGTACTCACTTAGGGACAGGGAGTTCTTATATGGGACTAGGGTAACTCACTTGCGGTCGGAGAGTACATATAAAGGGGATAGGATAACTCACTTGGGGTCAGGGAGTACATATATGGGACTAGGATACCTCACTTGCGGTCAGAGAGTACATATAAAGGGGCTAGGGTAACACACTTGGGGTCAGGGAGTACTTATAAAGGGGCTAGGATAACTCACTTGCGGTCAGAGAGTACATATAAGGGGTCTAGGATAACTCACTTGGGGTCAGGGAGTACATATAAAGGGGCTAGGGTAACACACTTGGGGTCAGGGAGTACTTATAAAGGGGCTAGGATAACTCACTTGCGGTCAGAGAGTACATATAAGGGGTCTAGGATAACTCACTTGGGGTCAGGGAGTACATATAAAGGGGCTAGGATAACTCACTTGGGGTCAGGGAGTACTTATAAAGGGGCTAGGATAACTCACTTGCGGTCAGAGAGTACATATAAGGGGTCTAGGATAACTCACTTGGGGTCAGGGAGTACATATAAAGGGGCTAGGATAACTCACTTGGGGTCAGGGAGTACATATAAAGGGGCTAGGTTAACTCACTTGGGGTCAGGGAGTACATATAAATGGGCTAGGATAACTCACTTGGGGTCAGGGAGTACATATAAAGGGGCTAGGATAACTCACTTGGGGTCATGGAGTACATATAAAGGGGCTAGGATAACTCACTTGGGGTCAGGGAGGACTTTTATAGGGGCTAGGTTAACTCACTTGGGGTCAGGTAGTACTTCGATGGGACTAGGATAACTCACTTGGGGTCAGGGAGTGCATATATGAGACTAAGGTTATACACTTGGGGTCAGGGAGAACTTATAAAGGTGCTACTGTGACTCATTTGGGGTCATGGAGTACCTCTATGGGACTAGGGTAACTCACTTTTGTTCAGGGAATACATATATGAAACTAGGGTAACACACTTGGGGTCAGCGAGTACTTATAAAGGGTCTAGGATAACTCACTTGCGGTCAGAGAGTACATATAAAGGGACTAGGATAACTCACTTGGGGTCAGGGAGTACATATGAAGGGGCTAGGATAACTCACTTGGGGTCAGGGAGTACTTATAAAGGGGCTATGGTAACTCACTTGGGGTCAGGAAGTACTTATTTGGGACTAGGGTACTCACTTAGGGACAGGGAGTTCTTATATGGGACTAGGGTAACTCACTTGCGGTCGGAGAGTACATATAAAGGGGATAAGATAACTCACTTGGGGTCAGGGAGTACATATATGGGACTAGAGTAACTCACTTGCGGTCAGAGAGTACATATAAAGGGGATAGGATAACTCACTTGGGGTCAGGAAGTACATTTATGAGACTAAGGTTATACACTTGGGGTCAGGGAGAACTTATAAAGGTGCTACGGTGACTCATTTGGGGTCATGGAGTACCTCTATGGGACTAGGGTAACTCACTTGTGTTCAGGGAATACATATATGAAACTAGAGTAACACACTTGGGGTCAGGGAGTACTTATAAAGGGGCTAGGATAACTCACTTGCGGTCAGAGAGTACATATAAAGGGTCTAGGATAACTTACTTGGGGTCTGGGAGTACATATGAAGGGGCTAGGATAACTCACTTGTGGTCAGGGAGTACTTATAAAGGGGCTATAGTAACTCACTTGGGGTCAGGAAGTACTTATTTGGGACTAGGGTACTCACTTAGGGACAGGGAGTTCTTATATGGGACTAGGGTAACTCACTTGCGGTCGGAGAGTACATATAAAGGGGATAGGATAACTCACTTGGGGTCAGGGAGTACATATATGGGACTAGGATACCTCACTTGCGGTCAGAGAGTACATATAAAGGGGCTAGGGTAACACACTTGGGGTCAGGGAGTACTTATAAAGGGGCTAGGATAACTCACTTGCGGTCAGAGAGTACATATAAGGGGTCTAGGATAACTCACTTGGGGTCAGGGAGTACATATAAAGGGGCTAGGGTAACACACTTGGGGTCAGGGAGTACTTATAAAGGGGCTAGGATAACTCACTTGCGGTCAGAGAGTACATATAAGGGGTCTAGGATAACTCACTTGGGGTCAGGGAGTACATATAAAGGGGCTAGGATAACTCACTTGGGGTCAGGGAGTACATATAAAGGGGCTAGTATAACTCACTTGGGGTCAGGGAGTACATATAAATGGGCTAGGATAACTCACTTGGGGTCAGGGGGGTACTTATAAAGGGGCTAGGATAACTCACTTGCGGTCAGAGAGTACATATAAGGGGTCTAGGATAACTCACTTGGGGTCAGGGAGTACATATAAAGGGGCTAGGATAACTCACTTGGGGTCAGGGAGTACATATAAAGGGGCTAGGATAACTCACTTGGGGTCAGGGAGGACTTTTATAGGGGCTAGGTTAACTCACTTGGGGTCAGGTAGTACTTCGATGGGACTAGGATAACTCACTTGGGGTCAGGGAGTGCATATATGAGACTAAGGTTATACACTTGGGGTCAGGGAGAACTTATAAAGGTGCTACGGTGACTCATTTGGGGTCATGGAGTACCTCTATGGGACTAGGGTAACTCACTTTTGTTCAGGGAATACATATATGAAACTAGGGTAACACACTTGGGGTCAGCGAGTACTTATAAAGGGTCTAGGATAACTCACTTGCGGTCAGAGAGTACATATAAAGGGACTAGGATAACTCACTTGGGGTCAGGGAGTACATATGAAGGGGCTAGGATAACTCACTTGGGGTCAGGGAGTACTTATAAAGGGGCTATAGTAACTCACTTGGGGTCAGGAAGTACTTATTTGGGACTAGGGTACTCACTTAGGGACAGGGAGTTCTTATATGGGACTAGGGTAACTCACTTGCGGTCGGAGAGTACATATAAAGGGGATAAGATAACTCACTTGGGGTCAGGGAGTACATATATGGGACTAGAGTAACTCACTTGCGGTCAGAGAGTACATATAAAGGGGATAGGATAACTCACTTGGGGTCAGGGAGTACATATAAAGGGGCTAGTATAACTCACTTGGGGTCAGGGAGTACATATTAAGGGGCTAGGATAACTCACTTGCGGTCAGAGAGTACATCTAAAGGGGCTAGGGTAACTCACTTGCGGTCAGAAAGTACATATAAAGGGGCTAGGATAACTCAATTGGGGTCAGAGAGTACTTATAAAGTGGCTATGGTAACTTATTTGGGGCCAGGGAGTACTAATATGACACTAGGGTAACACACATGGGATCAGGGAGTACTTATAAAGGGGCTAGGATAACACACTTGCGGTCAGAGAGTACATATAAAGGGTCTAGGATAACTCACTTGGGGTCAGGGAGTACATATAAAGGGGCTAGGATAACTCACTTGGGGTCAGGGAGTACATATAAAGGGGCTAGGATAACTCACTTGGGGTCAGGGAGTACATATAAAGGGGCTAGGATAACTCACTTGCGGTCAGAGAGTACATATAAAGGGGCTAGGGTAACTCACTTGCGGTCAGAGAGTACATATAAAGGGGCTAGGATAACTCACTTGAGGTCAGGGAGTACATATAAAGGGGCTAGGATAACTCACTTGGTGTCAGGGAGTACTTATAAAGGGGCTATGGTAACTCACTTGGTGCCAGGGAGTACTAATATGACACTAGGGTAACATACTTGGGGTCAGGGAGTACATATGAAGAAACTAGGATAACTCACTTGCCGTCAGAGAGTACATATAAAGGGGCTATGATAACTCACTTGGGGTCAGGGAGTACTTATAAAGGGGCTATAGTATCTCACTTGGGGTCAGGAAGTACTTATTTGGGACTAGGGTACTCACTTAGGGACAGGGAGTACATAAAAAGCGGCTAGGATAACTCACTTGGATTCAGGGAGTACTTATATAAGGGCTAGGTTAACTCACTTGGGGTCAGGGTGTACTTCGATGTGACTAGGATAACTCACTTGGGGTCAGGGAGAACATTTATGTGACTAAGGTAACACACTTGGGGTCAGGGAGAATTTATAAAGGTGCTACGGTGACTTATTTGGGATCAGGGAGTACCTCTATGGTACTAGGGTAACTCACTTGTGTTCAGGGAATACATAAATGAAACTAGGGTAACACACTTGGGTTCAGGGAGTACTTATAAAGGGGCTAGTATAACTCACTTGCGGTTAGAGAGTACATAAAAAGGCGATAGGATAACTCACTTGGGGTCATGGAGTACATATATGGGACTAGGGTAACTCTCTTGGGGTCAGGGAGTACTTATAAGGGACTAGGGTAACTCACTTTGGGTCTGGGAGTACATAAAAAGCGGCTAGGATAACTCACTTGGGGTCAGGGAGTACTTATAAAGGGGCTATGGTTACTCACTTGGGGCCCGGGAGTACTAATATGACACTAGGGTAACACACTTGGCGTCAGGGAGTACTTATAAAGGGGCTAGGATAACTCACTTGGGGTTAGGGAGTACATTTATGGGACTAAGGTATCTCACTTGTGTTCAGGGAATACATATATGATACTAGGGTAACACACTTGGGGTCAGGGAGTACTTATAAAGGGGCTAGGATAACTCACTTGCGGTCAGAGAGTACATATAAAGGGTCTAGGATAACTCACTTGGGGTCAGGGAGTACATATAAAGGGGCTAGGATAACTCACTTGGGGTCAGGGAGTACATATAAAGGGGCTAGGATAACTCACTTGGGGTCAGGGAGTACATATAAAGCGGCTAGGATAACTCACTTGCGGTCAGAGAGTACATATAAAGGGGCTAGGGTAACTCACTTGTGGTCAGAGAGTACATATAAAGGGGCTAGGATAACTCAATTGGTGTTAGGGAGTACTTATAAAGGGGCTATGGTAACTTATTTGGGGCCAGGGAGTACTAATATGACACTAGGGTAACACACATGGGATCAGGGAGTACTTATAAAGGGGCTAGGATAACTCACTTGGGGCCAGGGAGTACTAATATGACACTAGGGTAACACACTTGGCGTCAGGGAGTACTTATAAAGGGGCTAGGATAACTCACATGCGATCAGAGAGTACATATAAAGGGGCTAGGATAACTCACTTGAGGTCAGGGAGTACATATAAAGGGGCTAGGATACCTCACTTGCGTTCAGAGAGTACATATAAAGGGGCTAGGGTAACTCACTTGCGGTCAGAGAGTACATATAAAGGGGCTAGGATAACTCACTTGCGGTCAGAGAGTACATATAAAGGGGCTAGGATAACTCACTTGGGGTCAGGGAGTACATTTATTGGACTAAGGAATCTCACTTGTGTTCAGGGAATACATATATGATACTAGGGTAACACACTTGCGGTCAGAGAGTACATATAAGGGGTCTAGGATAACTCACTTGCTGTCAGGGAGTACATATAAAGGGGCTAGGATAACTCACTTGGGGTCAGGGAGTACATATAAAGGGGCTAGGATAACTCACTTGGGGTCAGGGAGTACATATAAAGGGGCTAGGATAACTCACTTGCGGTCAGAGAGTACAGATAAAGGGGCTAGGGTAACTCACTTGTGGTCAGAGAGGACATATAAAGGGGCTAGAATAACTCAATTGGGGTTAGGGAGTACTTATAAAGGGGCTATGGTAACTTATTTGGGGCCAGGGAGTACTAATATGACACTAGGGTAACACACATGGGATCAGGGAGTACTTATAAAGGGGCTAGGATAACTCACTTGGGGCCAGGGAGTAATAATATGACACTAGGGTAACACACTTGGCGTCAGGGAGTACTTATAAAGGGGCTAGGATAACTCACTTGCGGTCAGAGAGTACATATAAGGGGTGTAGGATAACTCACTTGGGGTCAGGGAGTACATATAAATGGGCTAGGATAACTCACTTGGGGTCAGGGAGTACATATAAAGGGGCTAGGATAACTCACTTGGGGTCAGGGAGTACATATAAAGGGGCTAGGATAACTCACTTGCGGTCAGAGAGTACAGATAAAGGGGCTAGGGTAACTCATTTGTGGTCAGAGAGTACATATAAAGGGGCTAGGATAACTCAATTGGGGTTAGGGAGTACTTATAAAGGGGCTATGGTAACTTATTTGGGGCCAGGGAGTACTAATATAACACTAGGGTAACACACATGGGATCAGGGAGTACTTATAAAGGGGCTAGGATAACTCACTTGGGGCCAGGGAGTAATAATATGACACTAGGGTAACACACTTGGCGTCAGGGAGTACTTATAAAGGGGCTAGGATAACTCACTTGCGATCAGAGAGTACATATAAAGGGGCTAGGATAACTCACTTGAGGTCAGGGTGTACATATAAAGGGGCTAGGATACCCCACTTGCGGTCAGAGAGTACATATAAAGGGGCTAGGGTAACTCACTTGCGGTCAGAGAGTACATATAAAGGGGCTAGGATAACTCACTTGGGGTCAGGGAGTACATTTATGGGACTAAGGTATCTCACTTGTGTTCAGGGAATACATATATGATACTAGGGTAACACACTTGGGGTCAGGGAGTACTTATAAAGGGGCTAGGATAACTCACTTGCGGTCAGAGAGTACATATAAAGGGTCTAGGATAACTCACTTGGGGTCAGGGAGTACATATTAAGGGGCTAGGATAACTCACTTGGGGTCAGGGAGTACATATAAAGCGGCTAGGATAACTCACTTGCGGTCAGAGAGTACATATAAAGGGGCTAGAGTAACTCACTTGTGGTCAGAGAGTACATATAAAGGGGCTAGGATAACTCAATTGGTGTTAGGGAGTACTTATAGAGGGGCTATGGTAACTTATTTGGGGCCAGGGAGTACTAATATGACACTAGGGTAACACACATGGGATCAGGGAGTACTTATAAAGGGGCTAGGATAACTCACTTGGGGCCAGGGAGTACTAATATGACACTAGGGTAACACACTTGGCGTCAGGGAGTACTTATAAAGGGGCTAGGATAACTCACATGCGATCAGAGAGTACATATAAAGGGGCTAGGATAACTCACTTGAGGTCAGGGAGTACATATAAAGGGGCTAGGATACCTCACTTGCGGTCAGAGAGTACATATAAAGGGGCTAGGGTAACTCACTTGCGGTCAGAGAGTACATATAAAGGGGCTAGGATAACTCACTTGCGGTCAGAGAGTACATATAAAGGGGCTAGGATAACTCACTTGGGGTCAGGGAGTACATTTATGGGACTAAGGAATCTCACTTGTGTTCAGGGAATACATATATGATACTAGGGTAACACACTTGGGGTCAGGGAGTACTTATAAAGGGGCTAGGATAACTCACTTGCGGTCAGAGAGTACATATAAGGGGTCTAGGATAACTCACTTGCTGTCAGGGAGTACATATAAAGGGGCTAGGATAACTCACTTGGGGTCAGGGAGTACATATAAAGGGGCTAGGATAACTCACTTGGGGTCAGGGAGTACATATAAAGGGGCTAGGATAACTCACTTGCGGTCAGAGAGTACAGATAAAGGGGCTAGGGTAACTCATTTGTGGTCAGAGAGTACATATAAAGGGGCTAGGATAACTCAATTGGGGTTAGGGAGTACTTATAAAGGGGCTATGGTAACTTATTTGGGGCCAGGGAGTACTAATATAACACTAGGGTAACACACATGGGATCAGGGAGTACTTATAAAGGGGCTAGGATAACTCACTTGGGGCCAGGGAGTAATAATATGACACTAGGGTAACACACTTGGCGTCAGGGAGTACTTATAAAGGGGCTAGGATAACTCACTTGCGATCAGAGAGTACATATAAAGGGGCTAGGATAACTCACTTGAGGTCAGGGTGTACATATAAAGGGGCTAGGATACCCCACTTGCGGTCAGAGAGTACATATAAAGGGGCTAGGGTAACTCACTTGCGGTCAGAGAGTACATATAAAGGGGCTAGGATAACTCACTTGGGGTCAGGGAGTACATTTATGGGACTAAGGTATCTCACTTGTGTTCAGGGAATACATATATGATACTAGGGTAACACACTTGGGGTCAGGGAGTACTTATAAAGGGGCTAGGATAACTCACTTGCGGTCAGAGAGTACATATAAAGGGTCTAGGATAACTCACTTGGGGTCAGGGAGTACATATTAAGGGGCTAGGATAACTCACTTGGGGTCAGGGAGTACATATAAAGCGGCTAGGATAACTCACTTGCGGTCAGAGAGTACATATAAAGGGGCTAGAGTAACTCACTTGTGGTCAGAGAGTACATATAAAGGGGCTAGGATAACTCAATTGGTGTTAGGGAGTACTTATAGAGGGGCTATGGTAACTTATTTGGGGCCAGGGAGTACTAATATGACACTAGGGTAACACACATGGGATCAGGGAGTACTTATAAAGGGGCTAGGATAACTCACTTGGGGCCAGGGAGTACTAATATGACACTAGGGTAACACACTTGGCGTCAGGGAGTACTTATAAAGGGGCTAGGATAACTCACATGCGATCAGAGAGTACATATAAAGGGGCTAGGATAACTCACTTGAGGTCAGGGAGTACATATAAAGGGGCTAGGATACCTCACTTGCGGTCAGAGAGTACATATAAAGGGGCTAGGGTAACTCACTTGCGGTCAGAGAGTACATATAAAGGGGCTAGGATAACTCACTTGCGGTCAGAGAGTACATATAAAGGGGCTAGGATAACTCACTTGGGGTCAGGGAGTACATTTATGGGACTAGGGAATCTCACTTGTGTTCAGGGAATACATATATGATACTAGGGTAACACACTTGGGGTCAGGGAGTACTTATAAAGGGGCTAGGATAACTCACTTGCGGTCAGAGAGTACATATAAGGGGTCTAGGATAACTCACTTGCTGTCAGGGAGTACATATAAAGGGGCTAGGATAACTCACTTGGGGTCAGGGAGTACATATAAAGGGGCTAGGATAACTCACTTGGGGTCAGGGAGTACATATAAAGGGGCTAGGATAACTCACTTGCGGTCAGAGAGTACAGATAAAGGGGCTAGGGTAACTCACTTGTGGTCAGAGAGGACATATAAAGGGGCTAGGATAACTCAATTGGGGTTAGGGAGTACTTATAAAGGGGCTATGGTAACTTATTTGGGGCCAGGGAGTACTAATATGACACTAGGGTAACACACATGGGATCAGGGAGTACTTATAAAGGGGCTAGGATAACTCACTTGGGGCCAGGGAGTAATAATATGACACTATGGTAACACACTTGGCGTCAGGGAGTACTTATAAAGGGGCTAGGATAACTCACTTGCGGTCAGAGAGTACATATAAGGGGTCTAGGATAACTCACTTGGGGTCAGGGAGTACATATAAATGGGCTAGGATAACTCACTTGGGGTCAGGGAGTACATATAAAGGGGCTAGGATAACTCACTTGGGGTCAGGGAGTACATATAAAGGGGCTAGGATAACTCACTTGCGGTCAGAGAGTACAGATAAAGGGGCTAGGGTAACTCATTTGTGGTCAGAGAGTACATATAAAGGGGCTAGGATAACTCAATTGGGGTTAGGGAGTACTTATAAAGGGGCTATAGTAACTTATTTGGGGCCAGGGAGTACTAATATGACACTAGGGTAACACACATGGGATCAGGGAGTACTTATAAAGGGGCTAGGATAACTCACTTGCGATCAGAGAGTACATATAAAGGGGCTAGGATAACTCACTTGAGGTCAGGGTGTACATATAAAGGGGCTAGGATACCTCACTTGCGGTCAGAGAGTACATATAAAGGGGCTAGGGTAACTCACTTGCGGTCAGAGAGTACATATAAAGGGGCTAGGATAACTCACTTGGGGTCAGGGAGTACATTTATGGGACTAAGGTATCTCACTTGTGTTCAGGGAATACATATATGATACTAGGGTAACACACTTGGGGTCAGGGAGTACTTATAAAGGGGCTAGGATAACTCACTTGCGGTCAGAGAGTACATATAAAGGGTCTAGGATAACTCACTTGGGGTCAGGGAGTACATATAAAGGGGCTAGGATAACTCACTTGGGGTCAGGGAGTACATATAAAGGGGCTAGGATAACTCACTTGGGGTCAGGGAGTACATATAAAGGGGCTAGGATAACTCACTTGCGGTCAGAGAGTACATATAAAGGGGCTAGGGTAACTCACTTGCGGTCAGAGAGTACATATAAAGGGGTTAGGATAACTCACTTGAGGTCAGGGAGTACATATAAAGGGGCTAGGATACCTCACTTGCGGTCAGAGAGTACATATAAAGGGGCTAGGGTAACTCACTTGCGGTCAGAGAGTACATATAAAGGGGCTAGGATAACTCACTTGGGGTCAGGGAGTACATTTATGGGACTAAGGTATCTCACTTGTGTTCAGGGAATACATATATGATACTAGGGTAACACACTTGGGGTCAGGGAGTACTTATAAAGGGGCTAGGATAACTCACTTGCGGTCAGAGAGTACATATAAAGGGTCTAGGATAACTCACTTGGGGTCAGGGAGTACATATAAAGGGGCTAGGATAACTCACTTGGGGTCAGGGAGTACATATAAAGGGGCTAGGATAACTCACTTGCGGTCAGAGAGTACATATAAAGGGGCTAGGGTAACTCACTTGTGGTCAGAGAGTACATATAAAGGGGCTAGGATAACTCAATTGGGGTTAGGGAGCACTTATAAAGGGGCTATGGTAACTTATTTGGGGCCAGGGAGTACTAATATGACAATAGGGTAACACACATGGGATCAGGGAGTACTTATAAAGGGGCTAGGATAACTCACTTGGGGCCAGGGATTACTAATATGACACTAGGGTAACACACTTGGCGTCAGGGAGTACTTATAAAGGGACTAGGATAACTCACTTGCGATCAGAGAGTACATATAAAGGGGCTAGTATAACTCACTTGAGGTCAGGGAGTACATATAAAGGGGCTAGGATACCTCACTTGCGGTCAGGAAGTACATATAAAGGGGCTAGGATAACTCACTTGGGGTCAGGGAGTACATATAAAGGGGCTAGGATAACTCACTTGGGGTCAGGGAGTACATATAAAGGGGCTAGGATAACTCACTTGCGGTCAGAGAGTACATATAAAGGGGCTAGGGTAACTCACTTGCGGTCAGAGAGTACATATAAAGGGGCTAGGATAACTCACTTGAGGTCAGGGAGTACATATAAAGGGGCTAGGATACCTCACTTGCGGTCAGAGAGTACATATAAAGGGGCTAGGGTAACTCACTTGCGGTCAGAGAGTACATATAAAGGGGCTAGGATAACTCACTTGGGGTCAGGGAGTACATTTATGGGACTAAGGTATCTCACTTGTGTTCAGGGAATACATATATGATACTAGGGTAACACACTTGGGGTCAGGGAGTACTTATAAAGGGGCTAGGATAACTCACTTGCGGTCAGAGAGTACATATAAAGGGTCTAGGATAACTCACTTGGGGTCAGGGAGTACATATAAAGGGGCTAGGATAACTCACTTGGGGTCAGGGAGTACATATAAAGGGGTTAGGATAACTCACTTGGGGTCAGGGAGTACATTTATGGGACTAAGGAATCTCACTTGTGTTCAGGGAATACATATATGATACTAGGGTAACACACTTGGGGTCAGGGAGTACTTATAAAGGGGCTAGGATAACTCACTTGCGGTCAGAGAGTACATATAAAGGGTCTAGGATAACTCACTTGGGGTCAGGGAGTACATATAAAGGGGCTAGGATAACTCACTTGAGGTCAGGGAGTACATATAAAGGGGCTAGGATACCTCACTTGCGGTCAGAGAGTACATATAAAGGGGCTAGGGTAACTCACTTGCGGTCAGAGAGTACATATAAAGGGGCTAGGATAACTCACTTGGGGTCAGGGAGTACATTTATGGGACTAAGGTATCTCACTTGTGTTCAGGGAGTACTTATAAAGGGGCTATGGTAACTCACTTGGGGCCAGGGAGTACATATAAAGGGGCTAGGATAACTCACTTGGTGTCAGGGAGTACTTATAAAGGGGCTATGGTAACTCACTTGGGGCCAGGGAGTACTAATATGACACTAGGGTAACATACTTGGGGTCAGGGAGTACATATGAAGAGGCTAGGATAACTCACTTGCGGTCAGAGAGTACATATAAAGGGGCTAGGATAACTCACTTGGGGTCAGGGAGTACTTATAAAGGGGCTAGGATAACTCATTTGGGGTCAGGGAGTACTTATAAAGGGGCTATGGTAACTCACTTGGGGTCAAGGAGTACTACTATGACACTAGGGTAACATACTTGGGGTCAGGGAGTACATATGAAGAGGCTAGGATAACTCACTTGCCGTCAGAGAGTACATATAAAGGGGCTATGATAACTCACTTGGGGTCAGGGAGTACTTATAAAGGGGCTATAGTATCTCACTTGGGGTCAGGAAGTACTTATTTGGGACTAGGGTACTCACTTAGGGACAGGGAGTACATAAAAAGCGGCTAGGATAACTCACTTGGAGTCAGGGAGTACTTATATAAGGGCTAGGTTAACTCACTTGGGGTCAGGGTGTACTTCGATGGGACTAGGATAACTCACTTGGGGTCAGGGAGAACATTTATGTGACTAAGGTAACACACTTGGGGTCAGGGAGAATTTATAAAGGTGCTACGGTGACTTATTTGGGATCAGGGAGTACCTCTATGGGACTAGGGTAACTCACTTGTGTTCAGGGAATACATAAATGAAACTAGGGTAACACACTTGGGTTCAGGGAGTACTTATAAAGGGGCTAGTATAACTCACTTGCGGTTAGAGAGTACATAAAAAGGCGATAGGATAACTCACTTGGGGTCATGGAGTACATATATGGGACTAGGGTAACTCTCTTGGGGTCAGGGAGTACTTATAAGGGACTAGGGTAACTCACTTTGGGTCTGGGAGTACATAAAAAGCGGCTAGGATAACTCACTTGGGGTCAGGGAGTACTTATAAAGGGGCTATGGTTACTCACTTGGGGCCCGGGAGTACTAATATGACACTAGGGTAACACACTTGGCGTCAGGGAGTACTTATAAAGCGGCTAGGATAACTCACTTGCGGTCAGAGAGTACATATAAAGGGGCTAGGGTAACTCACTTGTGGTCAGAGAGTACATATAAAGGGGCTAGGATAACTCAATTGGGGTTAGGGAGTACTTATAAAGGGGCTATGGTAACTTATTTGGGGCCAGGGAGTACTAATATGACACTAGGGTAACACACATGGGATCAGGGAGTACTTATAAAGGGGCTAGGATAACTCACTTGGGGCCAGGGAGTACTAATATGACACTAGGGTAACACACTTGGCGTCAGGGAGTACTTATAAAGGGGCTAGGATAACTCACTTGCGATAAGAGAGTACATATAAAGGGGCTAGGATAACTCACTTGAGGTCAGGGAGTACATATAAAGGGGCTAGGATACCTCACCTGCGGTCAGAGAGTACATATAAAGGGGCTAGGATAACTCACTTGCGGTCAGAGAGTACATATAAAGGGGCTAGGATAACTCACTTGGGGTCAGGGAGTACATTTATGGGACTAAGGTATCTCACTTGTGTTCAGGGAATACATATATGATACTAGGGTAACACACTTGGGGTCAGGGAGTACTTATAAAGGGGCTAGGATAACTCACTTGCGGTCAGAGAGTACATATAAGGGGTCTAGGATAACTCACTTGGGGTCAGGGAGTACATATAAAGGGGCTAGGATAACTCACTTGGGGTCAGGGAGTACATATAAAGGGGCTAGGATAACTCACTTGGGGTCAGGGAGTACATATAAAGGGGCTAGGATAACTAACTTGCGGTCAGAGAGTACATATAAAGGGGCTAGGATAACTCACTTGCGGTCAGAGAGTACATATAAAGGGGCTAGGATAACTCACTTGGGATCAGGGAGTACATTTATGGGACTAAGGAATCTCACTTGTGTTCAGGGAATACATATATGATACTAGGGTAACACACTTGGGGTCAGGGAGTACTTATAAAGGGGCTAGGATAACTCACTTGCGGTCAGAGAGTACATATAAGGGGTCTAGGATAACTCACTTGGGGTCAGGGAGTACATATAAAGGGGCTAGGATAACTCACCTGCGGTCAGAGAGTACATATAAAGGGGCTAGGATAACTCACTTGCGGTCAGAGAGTACATATAAAGGGGCTAGGATAACTCACTTGGGGTCAGGGAGTACATTTATGGGACTAAGGTATCTCACTTGTGTTCAGGGAATACATATATGATACTAGGGTAACACACTTGGGGTCAGGGAGTACTTATAAAGGGGCTAGGATAACTCACTTGCGGTCAGAGAGTACATATAAGGGGTCTAGGGTAACTCACTTGTGGTCAGAGAGTACATATAAAGGGGCTAGGTTAACTCAATTGGGGTTAGGGAGTACTTATAAAGGGGCTATGGTAACTTATTTGGGGCCAGGGAGTACTAATATGACACTAGGGTAACACACATGGGATCAGGGAGTACTTATAAAGGGGCTAGGATAACTCACTTGGGGCCAGGGAGTAATAATATGACACTAGGGTAACACACTTGGCGTCAGCGAGTACTTATAAAGGGGCTAGGATAACTCACTTGCGGTCAGAGAGTACATATAAGGGGTCTAGGATAACTCACTTGGGGTCAGGGAGTACATATAAATGGGCTAGGATAACTCACTTGGTGTCAGGGAGTACATATAAAGGGGCTAGGATAACTCACTTGGGGTCAGGGAGTACATATAAAGGGGCTAGGATAACTCACTTGCGGTCAGAGAGTACAGATAAAGGGGCTAGGGTAACTCACTTGTGGTCAGAGAGTACATATAAAGGGGCTAGGATAACTCAATTGGGGTTAGGGAGTACTTATAAAGGGGCTATGGTAACTTATTTGGGGCCAGGGAGTACTAATATGACACTAGGGTAACACACATGGGATCAGGGAGTACTTATAAAGGGGCTAGGATAACTCACTTGGGGCCAGGGAGTAATAATATGACACTAGGGTAACACACTTGGCGTCAGGGAGTACTTATAAAGGGGCTAGGATAACTCACTTGCGATCAGAGAGTACATATAAAGGGGCTAGGGTAACTCACTTGCGGTCAGAGAGTACATATAAAGGGGCTAGGATAACTCACTTGGGGTCAGGGAGTACATTTATGGGACTAAGGTATCTCACTTGTGTTCAGGGAATACATATATGATACTAGGGTAACACACTTGGGGTCAGGGAGTACTTATAAAGGGGCTAGGATAACTCACTTGCGGTCAGAGAGTACATATAAAGGGTCTAGGATAACTCACTTGGGGTCAGGGAGTACATATAAAGGGGCTAGGATAACTCACTTGGGGTCAGGGAGTACATATAAAGGGGTTAGGATAACTCACTTGGGGTCAGGGAGTACATTTATGGGACTAAGGAATCTCACTTGTGTTCAGGGAATACATATATGATACTAGGGTAACACACTTGGGGTCAGGGAGTACTTATAAAGGGGCTAGGATAACTCACTTGCGGTCAGAGAGTACATATAAGGGGTCTAGGATAACTCACTTGGGGTCAGGGAGTACATATAAAGGGGCTAGGATAACTCACTTGGGGTCAGGGAGTACATATGAAGGGGCTAGGATAACTCACTTGCGGTCAGAGAGTACATATAAAGGGGCTAGGGTAACTCACTTGCGGTCAGAGAGTACATATAAAGGGGCTAGGATAACTCACTTGAGGTCAGGGAGTACATATAAAGGGGCTAGGATAACTCACTTGCGGTCAGAGAGTACATATAAAGGGGCTAGGATAACTCACTTGGGGTCAGGGAGTACTTATAAAGGGGCTAGGATAACTCATTTGGGGTCAGGGAGTACTTATAAAGGGGCTATGGTAACTCACTTGGGGTCAAGGAGTACTACTATGACACTAGGGTAACATACTTGGGGTCAGGGAGTACATATGAAGAGGCTAGGATAACTCACTTGCCGTCAGAGAGTACATATAAAGGGGCTATGATAACTCACTTGGGGTCAGGGAGTACTTATAAAGGGGCTATGGTAACTCACTTGGGGCCAGGGAGTACTAATATGACACTAGGGTAACATACTTGGGGTCAGGGAGTACATATGAAGAGGCTAGGATAACTCACTTGCGGTCAGAGAGTACATATAAAGGGGCTAGGATAACTCACTTGGGGTCAGGGAGTACTTATAAAGGGGCTAGGATAACTCATTTGGGGTCAGGGAGTACTTATAAAGGGGCTATGGTAACTCACTTGGGGTCAAGGAGTACTACTATGACACTAGGGTAACATACTTGGGGTCAGGGAGTACATATGAAGAGGCTAGGATAACTCACTTGCCGTCAGAGAGTACATATAAAGGGGCTATGATAACTCACTTGGGGTCAGGGAGTACTTATAAAGGGGCTATAGTATCTCACTTGGGGTCAGGAAGTACTTATTTGGGACTAGGGTACTCACTTAGGGACAGGGAGTACATAAAAAGCGGCTAGGATAACTCACTTGGAGTCAGGGAGTACTTATATAAGGGCTAGGTTAACTCACTTGGGGTCAGGGTGTACTTCGATGGGACTAGGATAACTCACTTGGGGTCAGGGAGAACATTTATGTGACTAAGGTAACACACTTGGGGTCAGGGAGAATTTATAAAGGTGCTACGGTGACTTATTTGGGATCAGGGAGTACCTCTATGGGACTAGGGTAACTCACTTGTGTTCAGGGAATACATAAATGAAACTAGGGTAACACACTTGGGTTCAGGGAGTACTTATAAAGGGGCTAGTATAACTCACTTGCGGTTAGAGAGTACATAAAAAGGCGATAGGATAACTCACTTGGGGTCATGGAGTACATATATGGGACTAGGGTAACTCTCTTGGGGTCAGGGAGTACTTATAAGGGACTAGGGTAACTCACTTTGGGTCTGGGAGTACATAAAAAGCGGCTAGGATAACTCACTTGGGGTCAGGGAGTACTTATAAAGGGGCTATGGTTACTCACTTGGGGCCCGGGAGTACTAATATGACACTAGGGTAACACACTTGGCGTCAGGGAGTACTTATAAAGCGGCTAGGATAACTCACTTGCGGTCAGAGAGTACATATAAAGGGGCTAGGGTAACTCACTTGTGGTCAGAGAGTACATATAAAGGGGCTAGGATAACTCAATTGGGGTTAGGGAGTACTTATAAAGGGGCTATGGTAACTTATTTGGGGCCAGGGAGTACTAATATGACACTAGGGTAACACACATGGGATCAGGGAGTACTTATAAAGGGGCTAGGATAACTCACTTGGGGCCAGGGAGTACTAATATGACACTAGGGTAACACACTTGGCGTCAGGGAGTACTTATAAAGGGGCTAGGATAACTCACTTGCGATAAGAGAGTACATATAAAGGGGCTAGGATAACTCACTTGAGGTCAGGGAGTACATATAAAGGGGCTAGGATACCTCACCTGCGGTCAGAGAGTACATATAAAGGGGCTAGGATAACTCACTTGCGGTCAGAGAGTACATATAAAGGGGCTAGGATAACTCACTTGGGGTCAGGGAGTACATTTATGGGACTAAGGTATCTCACTTGTGTTCAGGGAATACATATATGATACTAGGGTAACACACTTGGGGTCAGGGAGTACTTATAAAGGGGCTAGGATAACTCACTTGCGGTCAGAGAGTACATATAAGGGGTCTAGGATAACTCACTTGGGGTCAGGGAGTACATATAAAGGGGCTAGGATAACTCACTTGGGGTCAGGGAGTACATATAAAGGGGCTAGGATAACTCACTTGGGGTCAGGGAGTACATATAAAGGGGCTAGGATAACTAACTTGCGGTCAGAGAGTACATATAAAGGGGCTAGGATAACTCACTTGCGGTCAGAGAGTACATATAAAGGGGCTAGGATAACTCACTTGGGGTCAGGGAGTACATTTATGGGACTAAGGAATCTCACTTGTGTTCAGGGAATACATATATGATACTAGGGTAACACACTTGGGGTCAGGGAGTACTTATAAAGGGGCTAGGATAACTCACTTGCGGTCAGAGAGTACATATAAGGGGTCTAGGATAACTCACTTGGGGTCAGGGAGTACATATAAAGGGGCTAGGATAACTCACCTGCGGTCAGAGAGTACATATAAAGGGGCTAGGATAACTCACTTGCGGTCAGAGAGTACATATAAAGGGGCTAGGATAACTCACTTGGGGTCAGGGAGTACATTTATGGGACTAAGGTATCTCACTTGTGTTCAGGGAATACATATATGATACTAGGGTAACACACTTGGGGTCAGGGAGTACTTATAAAGGGGCTAGGATAACTCACTTGCGGTCAGAGAGTACATATAAGGGGTCTAGGGTAACTCACTTGTGGTCAGAGAGTACATATAAAGGGGCTAGGTTAACTCAATTGGGGTTAGGGAGTACTTATAAAGGGGCTATGGTAACTTATTTGGGGCCAGGGAGTACTAATATGACACTAGGGTAACACACATGGGATCAGGGAGTACTTATAAAGGGGCTAGGATAACTCACTTGGGGCCAGGGAGTAATAATATGACACTAGGGTAACACACTTGGCGTCAGCGAGTACTTATAAAGGGGCTAGGATAACTCACTTGCGGTCAGAGAGTACATATAAGGGGTCTAGGATAACTCACTTGGGGTCAGGGAGTACATATAAATGGGCTAGGATAACTCACTTGGTGTCAGGGAGTACATATAAAGGGGCTAGGATAACTCACTTGGGGTCAGGGAGTACATATAAAGGGGCTAGGATAACTCACTTGCGGTCAGAGAGTACAGATAAAGGGGCTAGGGTAACTCACTTGTGGTCAGAGAGTACATATAAAGGGGCTAGGATAACTCAATTGGGGTTAGGGAGTACTTATAAAGGGGCTATGGTAACTTATTTGGGGCCAGGGAGTACTAATATGACACTAGGGTAACACACATGGGATCAGGGAGTACTTATAAAGGGGCTAGGATAACTCACTTGGGGCCAGGGAGTAATAATATGACACTAGGGTAACACACTTGGCGTCAGGGAGTACTTATAAAGGGGCTAGGATAACTCACTTGCGATCAGAGAGTACATATAAAGGGGCTAGGATAACTCACTTGAGGTCAGGGTGTACATATAAAGGGGCTAGGATACCTCACTTGCGGTCAGAGAGTACATATAAAGGGGCTAGGGTAACTCACTTGCGGTCAGAGAGTACATATAAAGGGGCTAGGATAACTCACTAGGGGTCAGGGAGTACATTTATGGGACTAAGGTATCTCACTTGTGTTCAGGGAATACATATATGATAATAGGGTAACACACTTGGGGTCAGGGAGTACTTATAAAGGGGCTAGGATAACTCACTTGCGGTCAGAGAGTACATATAAAGGGTCTAGGATAACTCACTTGGGGTCAGGGAGTACATATAAAGGGGCTAGGATAACTCACTTGGGGTCAGGGAGTACATATAAAGGGGCTAGGATAACTCACTTGGGGTCAGGGAGTACATATAAAGGGGCTAGGATAACTCACTTGCGGTCAGAGAGTACATATAAAGGGGCTAGGGTAACTCACTTGCGGTCAGAGAGTACATATAAAGGGGCTAGGATAACTCACTTGAGGTCAGGGAGTACATATAAAGGGGCTAGGATAACTCACTTGGTGTCAGGGAGTACTTATAAAGGGGCTATGGTAACTCACTTGGGGCCAGGGAGTACTAATATGACACTAGGGTAACATACTTGGGGTCAGGGAGTACATATGAAGAGGCTAGGATAACTCACTTGCTGTCAGAGAGTACATATAAAGGGGCTAGGATAACTCACTTGGGGTCAGGGAGTACTTATAAAGGGGCTAGGATAACTCATTTGGGGTCAGGGAGTACTTATAAAGGGGCTATGGTAACTCACTTGGGGTCAAGGAGTACTACTATGACACTAGGGTAACATACTTGGGGTCAGGGAGTACATATGAAGAGGCTAGGATAACTCACTTGCCGTCAGAGAGTACATATAAAGGGGCTATGATAACTCACTTGGGGTCAGGGAGTACTTATAAAGGGGCTATAGTATCTCACTTGGGGTCAGGAAGTACTTATTTGGGACTAGGGTACTCACTTAGGGACAGGGAGTACATAAAAAGCGGCTAGGATAACTCACTTGGAGTCAGGGAGTACTTATATAAGGGCTAGGTTAACTCACTTGGGGTCAGGGTGTACTTCGATGGGACTAGGATAACTCACTTGGGGTCAGGGAGAACATTTATGTGACTAAGGTAACACACTTGGGGTCAGGGAGAATTTATAAAGGTGCTACGGTGACTTATTTGGGATCAGGGAGTACCTCTATGGGACTAGGGTAACTCACTTGTGTTCAGGGAATACATAAATGAAACTAGGGTAACACACTTGGGTTCAGGGAGTACTTATAAAGGGGCTAGTATAACTCACTTGCGGTTAGAGAGTACATAAAAAGGCGATAGGATAACTCACTTGGGGTCATGGAGTACATATATGGGACTAGGGTAACTCTCTTGGGGTCAGGGAGTACTTATAAGGGACTAGGGTAACTCACTTTGGGTCTGGGAGTACATAAAAAGCGGCTAGGATAACTCACTTGGGGTCAGGGAGTACTTATAAAGGGGCTATGGTTACTCACTTGGGGCCCGGGAGTACTAATATGACACTAGGGTAACACACTTGGCGTCAGGGAGTACTTATAAAGGGGCTAGGATAACTCACTTGGGGTTAGGGAGTACATTTATGGGACTAAGGTATCTCACTTGTGTTCAGGGAATACATATATGATACTAGGGTAACACACTTGGGGTCAGGGAGTACTTATAAAGGGGCTAGGATAACTCACTTGCGGTCAGAGAGTACATATAAAGGGTCTAGGATAACTCACTTGGGGTCAGGGAGTACATATAAAGGGGCTAGGATAACTCACTTGGGGTCAGGGAGTACATATAAAGGGGCTAGGATAACTCACTTGGGGTCAGGGAGTACATATAAAGCGGCTAGGATAACTCACTTGCGGTCAGAGAGTACATATAAAGGGGCTAGGGTAACTCACTTGTGGTCAGAGAGTACATATAAAGGGGCTAGGATAACTCAATTGGTGTTAGGGAGTACTTATAAAGGGGCTATGGTAACTTATTTGGGGCCAGGGAGTACTAATATGACACTAGGGTAACACACATGGGATCAGGGAGTACTTATAAAGGGGCTAGGATAACTAACTTGGGGCCAGGGAGTACTAATATGACACTAGGGTAACACACTTGGGGTCAGGGAGTACTTATAAAGGGGCTAGGATAACTCACTTGCGGTCAGAGAGTACATATAAGGGGACTAGGATAACTCACTTGGGGTCAGGGAGTACATATAAAGGGGCTAGGATAACTCACTTGGGGTCAGGGAGTACATATAAAGGGGCTAGGATAACTCCCTTGGGGTCAGGGAGTACATATAAAGGGGCTAGGATAACTCACTTGCGGTCAGAGAGTACAGATAAAGGGGCTAGGGTAACTCACTTGTGGTCAGAGAGGACATATAAAGGGGCTAGGATAACTCAATTGGGGTTAGGGAGTACTTATAAAGGGGCTATGGTAACTTATTTGGGGCCAGGGAGTACTAATATGACACTAGGGTAACACACATGGGATCAGGGATTACTTATAAAGGGGCTAGGATAACTCACTTGGGGCCAGGGAGTAATAATATGACACTAGGGTAACACACTTGGCGTCAGGAAGTACTTATAAAGGGGCTAGGATAACTCACTTGCGGTCAGAGAGTACATATAAGGGGTCTAGGATAACTCACTTGGGGGTCAGGGAGTACATATAAATGGGCTAGGATAACTCACTTGGGGTCAGGGAGTACATATAAAGGGGCTAGGATAACTCACTTGGGGTCAGGGTGTACATATAAAGGGGCTAGGATAACTCACTTGCGGTCAGAGAGTACAGATAAAGGGGCTAGGGTAACTCATTTGTGGTCAGAGAGTACATATAAAGGGGCTAGGATAACTCAATTGAGGTTAGGGAGTACTTATAAAGGGGCTATGGTAACTTATTTGGGGCCAGGGAGTACTAATATGACACTAGGGTAACACACATGGGATCAGGGAGTACTTATAAAGGGGCTAGGATAACTCACTTGGGGCCAGGGAGTAATAATATGACACTAGGGTAACACACTTGGCGTCAGGGAGTACTTATAAAGGGGCTAGGATAACTCACTTGCGATCAGAGAGTACATATAAAGGGGCTAGGATAACTCACTTGAGGTCAGGGTGTACATATAAAGGGGCTAGGATACCTCACTTGCGGTCAGAGAGTACATATAAAGGGGCTAGGGTAACTCACTTGCGGTCAGAGAGTACATATAAAGGGGCTAGGATAACTCACTTGGGGTCAGGGAGTACATTTATGGGACTAAGGTATCTCACTTGTGTTCAGGGAATACATATATGATACTAGGGTAACACACTTGGGGTCAGGGAGTACTTATAAAGGGGCTAGGATAACTCACTTGCGGTCAGAGAGTACATATAAAGGGTCTAGGATAACTCACTTGGGGTCAGGGAGTACATATAAAGGGGCTAGGATAACTCACTTGGGGTCAGGGAGTACATATAAAGGGGCTAGGATAACTCACTTGGGGTCAGGGAGTACATATAAAGGGGCTAGGATAACTCACTTGCGGTCAGAGAGTACATATAAAGGGGCTAGGGTAACTCACTTGCGGTCAGAGAGTACATATAAAGGGGCTAGGATAACTCACTTGAGGTCAGGGAGTACATATAAAGGGGCTAGGATACCTCACTTGCGGTCAGAGAGTACATATAAAGGGGCTAGGGTAACTCACTTGCGGTCAGAGAGTGCATATAAAGAGGCTAGGATAACTCACTTGGGGTCAGGGAGTACATTTATGGGACTAAGGTATCTCACTTGTGTTCAGGGAATACATATATGATACTAGGGTAACACACTTGGGGTCAGGGAGTACTTATAAAGGGGCTAGGATAACTCACTTGCGGTCAGAGAGTACATATAAAGGGGCTAGGGTAACTCACTTGTGGTCAGAGAGTACATATAAAGGGGCTAGGATAACTCAATTGGGGTTAGGGAGTACTTATAAAGGGGCTATGGTAACTTATTTGGGGCCAGGGAGTACTAATATGACAATAGGGTAACACACATGGGATCAGGGAGTACTTATAAAGGGGCTAGGATAACTCACTTGGGGCCAGGGATTACTAATATGACACTAGGGTAACACACTTGGCGTCAGGGAGTACTTATAAAGGGGCTAGGATAACTCACTTGCTATCAGAGAGTACATATAAAGGGGCTAGGATAACTCACTTGAGGTCAGGGAGTACATATAAAGGGGCTAGGATACCTCACTTGCGGTCAGAGAGTACATATAAAGGGGCTAGGGTAACTCACTTGCGGTCAGAGAGTACATATAAAGGGGCTAGGATAACTCACTTGGGGTCAGGGAGTACATTTATGGGACTAAGGTATCTCACTTGTGTTCAGGGAATACATATATGATACTAGGGTAACACACTTAGGGTCAGGGAGTACTTATAAAGGGGCTAGGATAACTCACTTGCGGTCAGAGAGTACATATAAAGGGTCTAGGATAACTCACTTGGGGTCAGGGAGTACATATAAAGGGGCTAGGATAACTCACTTGGGGTCAGGGAGTACATATAAAGGGTCTAGGATAACTCACTTGGGGTCAGGGAGTACATATAAAGGGGCTAGGATAACTCACTTGGGGTCAGGGAGTACATATAAAGGGGCTAGGATAACTCACTTGCGGTCAGAGAGTACATATAAAGGGGCTAGGGTAACTCACTTGTGGTCAGAGAGTACATATAAAGGGGCTAGGATAACTCAATTGGGGTTAGGGAGTAGTTATAAAGGGGCTATGGTAACTTATTTGGGGCCAGGGAGTACTAATATGACAATAGGGTAACACACATGGGATCAGGGAGTACTTATAAAGGGGCTAGGATAACTCACTTGGGGCCAGGGATTACTAATATGACACTAGGGTAACACACTTGGCGTCAGGGAGTACTTATAAAGGGGCTAGGATAACTCACTTGCGATCAGAGAGTACATATAAAGGGGCTAGGATAACTCACTTGAGGTCAGGGAGTACATATAAAGGGGCTAGGATACCTCACTTGCGGTCAGAGAGTACATATAAAGGGGCTAGGGTAACTCACTTGCGGTCAGAGAGTACATATAAAGGGGCTAGGATAACTCACTTGGGTTCAGGGAGTACATTTATGGGACTAAGGTATCTCACTTGTGTTCAGGGAATACATATATGATACTAGGGTAACACACTTGGGGTCAGGGAGTACTTATAAAGGGGCTAGGATAACTCACTTGCGGTCAGAGAGTACACATAAAGGGTCTAGGATAACTCACTTGGGGTCAGGGAGTACATATAAAGGGGCTAGGATAACTCACTTGGGGTCAGGGAGTACATATAAAGGGGCTAGGATAACTCACTTGGGGTCAGGGAGTACATATAAAGGGGCTAGGATAACTCACTTGCGGTCAGAGAGTACATATAAAGGGGCTAGGGTAACTCACTTGCGGTCAGAGAGTACATATAAAGGGGCTAGGATAACTCAATTGGGGTTAGGGAGTACTTATAAAGGGGCTAGGATAACTCACTTGGGGCCAGGGAGTAATAATATGACACTAGGGTAACACACTTGGCGTGAGGGAGTACTTATAAAGGGGCTAGGATAACTCACTTGCGATCAGAGAGTACATATAAAGGGGCTAGGATAACTCACTTGATGTCAGGGAGTACATATAATGGGGCTAGGATACCTCACTTGCGGTCAGAGAGTACATATAAAGGGGCTAGGGTAACTCACTTGCGGTCAGAGAGTACATATAAAGGGGCTAGGATAACTCACTTGGGGTCAGGGAGTACATTTATGGGACTAAGGTATCTCACTTGTGTTCAGGGAATACATATATGATACTAGGGTAACACACTTGGGGTCAGGGAGTACTTATAAAGGGGCTAGGATAACTCACTTGCGGTCAGAGAGTACATATAAAGGGTCTAGGATAACTCACTTGGGGTCAGGGAGTACATATAAAGGGACTAGGATAACTCACTTGGGGTCAGGGAGTACATATAAAGGGGTTAGGATAACTCACTTGGGGTCAGGGAGTACATATAAAGCGGCTAGGATAACTCACTTGCGGTCAGAGAGTACATATAAAGGGGCTAGGGTAACTCACTTGTGGTCAGAGAGTACATATAAAGGGGCTAGGATAACTCAATTGGGGTTAGGGAGTACTTATAAAGGGGCTATGGTAACTTATTTGGGGCCAGGGAGTACTAATATGACACTAGGGTAACACACATGGGATCAGGGAGTACTTATAAAGGGGCTAGGATAACTCACTTGGGGCCAGGGAGTACTAATATGACACTAGGGTAACACACTTGGCGTCAGGGAGTACTTATAAAGGGGCTAGGATAACTCACTTGCGATCAGAGAGTACATATAAAGGGGCTAGGATAACTCACTTGAGGTCAGGGAGTACATATAAAGGGGCTAGGATACCTCACTTGCGGTCAGAGAGTACATATAAAGGGGCTAGGATAACTCACTTGCGGTCAGAGAGTACATATAAAGGGGCTAGGATAACTCACTTGGGGTCAGGGAGTACATTTATGGGACTAAGGTATCTCACTTGTGTTCAGGGAATACATATATGATACTAGGGTAACACACTTGGGGTCAGGGAGTACTTATAAAGGGGCTAGGATAACTCACTTGCGGTCAGAGAGTACATATAAGGGGTCTAGGATAACTCACTTGGGGTCAGGGAGTACATATAAAGGGGCTAGGATAACTCACTTGGGGTCAGGGAGTACATATAAAGGGGCTAGGATAACTCACTTGGGGTCAGGGAGTACATATAAAGGGGCTAGGATAACTCACTTGCGGTCAGAGAGTACAGATAAAGGGGCTAGGGTAACTCACTTGTGGTCAGAGAGGACATATAAAGGGGCTAGGATAACTCAATTGGGGTTAGGGAGTACTTATAAAGGGGCTATGGTAACTCATTTGGGGCCAGGGAGTACTAATATGACACTAGGGTAACACACATGGGATCAGGGAGTACTTATAAAGGGGCTAGGATAACTCACTTGGGGCCAGGGAGTAATAATATGACACTAGGGTAACACACTTGGCGTCAGGGAGTACTTATAAAGGGGCTAGGATAACTCACTTGCGATCAGAGAGTACATATAAAGGGGCTAGGATAACTCACTTGAGGTCAGGGTGTACATATAAAGGGGCTAGGATACCTCACTTGCGGTCAGAGAGTACATATAAAGGGGCTAGGGTAACTCACTTGCGGTCAGAGAGTACATATAAAGGGGCTAGGATAACTCACTTGGGGTCAGGGAGTACATTTATGGGACTAAGGTATCTCACTTGTGTTCAGGGAATACATATATGATACTAGGGTAACACACTTGGGGTCAGGGAGTACTTATAAAGGGGCTAGGATAACTCACTTGCGGTCAGAGAGTACATATAAAGGGTCTAGGATAACTCACTTGAGGTCAGGGAGTACATATAAAGGGGCTAGGATACCTCACTTGCGGTCAGAGAGTACATATAAAGGGGCTAGGGTAACTCACTTGCGGTCAGAGAGTACATATAAAGGGGCTACGATAACTCACTTGGGGTTAGGGAGTACATTTATGGGACTAAGGTATCTCACTTGTGTTCAGGGAGTACTTATAAAGGGGCTAGGATAACTCAATTGGGGTTAGGGAGTACTTATAAAGGGGCTAGGATAACTCACTTGGGGCCAGGGAGTACTAATATGACACTAGGGTAACACACTTGGCGTCAGGGAGTACTTATAAAGGGGCTAGGATAACTCACTTGCGATCAGAGAGTACATATAAAGGGGCTAGGATAACTCACTTGAGGTCAGGGAGTACATATAAAGGGGCTAGGATACCTCACTTGCGGTCAGAGAGTACATATAAAGGGGCTAGGGTAACTCACTTGCGGTCAGAGAGTACATATAAAGGGGCTAGGATAACTCACTTGGGGTCAGGGAGTACATTTATGGGACTAAGGTATCTCACTAGTGTTCAGGGAATACATATATGATACTAGGGTAACACACTTGGGGTCAGGGAGTACTTATAAAGGGGCTAGGATAACTCACTTGCGGTCAGAGAGTACATATAAAGGGTCTAGGATAACTCACTTGGGGTCAGGGAGTACATAAAAAGGCGATAGGATAACTCACTTGGGGTCATGGAGTACATATATTGGACTAGGGTAACTCTCTTGGGGTCAGGGACTACTTATAAGGGACTAGGGTAACTCACTTGGGGTCTGGGAGTACATAAAAAGCGGCTAGGATAACTCACTTGGGGTCAGGGAGTACTTATAAACGGGCTATGGTAACTCACTTGGGGCCAGGGAGTACTAATATGACACTAGGGTAACACACTTGGCGTCAGGGAGTACTTATAAAGGGGCTAGGATAACTCACTTGCGATCAGAGAGTACATATAAAGGGGCTAGGATAACTCACTTGAGGTCAGGGAGTACATATAAAGGGGCTAGGATACCTCACTTGCGGTCAGAGAGTACATATAAAGGGGCTAGGGTAACTCACTTGCGGTCAGAGAGTACATATAAAGGGGCTACGATAACTCACTTGGGGTTAGGGAGTACATTTATGGGACTCAGGTATCTCACTTGTGTTCAGGGAGTACTTATAAAGGGGCTAGGATAACTCACTTGGGGTCAGGGAGTACATATAAAGGGGCTAGGATATCTCACTTGCGGTCAGAGAGTACATATAAAGGGGCTAGGGTAACTCACTTGTGGTCAGAGAGTACATATATAAGGGGCTAGGATAACTCAATTGGGGTTAGGGAGTACTTATAAAGGGGCTATGGTAACTTATTTGCGGCAGGGAGTACTAATATGACACTAGGGTAACACACTTGGCGTCAGGGAGTACTTATAAAGGGGCTAGGATAACTCACTTGCGATCAGAGAGTACATATAAAGGGGCTAGGATAACTCACTTGAGGTCAGGGAGTACATATAAAGGGGCTAGGATACCTCACTTGCGGTCAGAGAGTACATATAAAGGGGCTAGGATAACTCACTTGGGGTCAGGGAGTACATTTATGGGACTAAGTTATCTCACTTGTGTTCAGGGAGTACATATAAAGGGGCTAGGATAACTCACTTGCGGTCAGAGAGTACATATAAAGGGGCTAGGGTAACTCACTTGGGGTCAGGGAGTACATTTATGGGACTAAGTTATCTCACTTGTGTTCAGGGAGTACATATAAAGGGGCTAGGATAACTCACTTGCGGTCAGAGAGTACATATAAAGGGGCTAGGGTAACTCACTTGCGGTCAGAGAGTACATATAAAGGGGCTAGGATAATTCACTTGGGGTCAGGGAGAACATTTATGGGACTAAGGTATCTCACTTGTGTTCAGGGAATACATATATGATACTAGGGTAACACACTTGGGGTCAGTGAGTACATATAAAGGGGCTAGGATAACTCACTTGGGGTCAGGGAGTACATATAAAGGGCTAGGATAACTCACTTGGGGTCTGGGAGTACATATAAAGGGGCTAGGTTAACTCACTTGCGGTCAGAGAGTACATATAAAGGGGCTAGGGTAACTCACTTGTGGTCAGAGAGTACATATAAAGGGGCTAGGATAACTCAATTGGGGTTAGGGAGTACTTATAAAGGGGCTATGGTAACTTATTTGGGGCCAGGGAGTACTAATATGAAACTAGGGTAACACACATGGGATCAGGGAGTACTTATAAAGGGGCTAGGATAACTCACTTGGGGCCAGGGAGTAATAATATGACACTAGGGTAACACACTTGGCGTGAGGGAGTACTTATAAAGGGGCTAGGATAACTCACTTGCGATCAGAGAGTACATATAAAGGGGCTAGGATAACTCACTTGATGTCAGGGAGTACATATAATGGGGCTAGGATACCTCACTTGCGGTCAGAGAGTACATATAAAGGGGCTAGGGTAACTCACTTGCGGTCAGAGAGTACATATAAAGGGGCTAGGATAACTCACTTGGGGTCAGGGAGTACATTTATGGGACTAAGGTATCTCACTTGTGTTCAGGGAATACATATATGATACTAGGGTAACACACTTGGGGTCAGGGAGTACTTATAAAGGGGCTAGGATAACTCACTTGCGGTCAGAGAGTACATATAAAGGGTCTAGGATAACTCACTTGGGGTCAGGGAGTACATATAAAGGGGCTAGGATAACTCACTTGGGGTCAGGGAGTACATATAAAGGGGTTAGGATAACTCACTTGGGGTCAGGGAGTACATATAAAGCGGCTAGGATAACTCACTTGCGGTCAGAGAGTACATATAAAGGGGCTAGGGTAACTCACTTGTGGTCAGAGGGTACATATAAAGGGGCTAGGATAACTCAATTGGGGTTAGGGAGTACTTATAAAGGGGCTATGGTAACTTATTTGGGGCCAGGGAGTACTAATATGACACTAGGGTAACACACATGGGATCAGGGAGTACTTATAAAGGGGCTAGGATAACTCACTTGGGGCCAGGGAGTACTAATATGACACTAGGGTAACACACTTGGCGTCAGGGAGTACTTATAAAGGGGCTAGGATAACTCACTTGCGATCAGAGAGTACATATAAAGGGGCTAGGATAACTCACTTGAGGTCAGGGAGTACATATAAAGGGGCTAGGATACCTCACTTGCGGTCAGAGAGTACATATAAAGGGGCTAGGATAACTCACTTGCGGTCAGAGAGTACATATAAAGGGGCTAGGATAACTCACTTGGGGTCAGGGAGTACATTTATGGGACTAAGGTATCTCACTTGTGTTCAGGGAATACATATATGATACTAGGGTAACACACTTGGGGTCAGGGAGTACTTATAAAGGGGCTAGGATAACTCACTTGCGGTCAGAGAGTACATATAAGGGGTCTAGGATAACTCACTTGGGGTCAGGGAGTACATATAAAGGGGCTAGGATAACTCACTTGGGGTCAGGGAGTACATATAAAGGGGCTAGGATAACTCACTTGGGGTCAGGGAGTACATATAAAGGGGCTAGGATAACTCACTTGCGGTCAGAGAGTACAGATAAAGGGGCTAGGGTAACTCACTTGTGGTCAGAGAGTACATATAAAGGGGCTAGGATAACTCAATTGGGGTTAGGGAGTACTTATAAAGGGGCTATGGTAACTCATTTGGGGCCAGGGAGTACTAATATGACACTAGGGTAACACACTTGGCGTCAGGGAGTACTTATAAAGGGGCTAGGATAACTCACTTGCGATCAGAGAGTACATATAAAGGGGCTAGGATAACTCACTTGAGGTCAGGGAGTACATATAAAGGGGCTAGGATACCTCACTTGCGGTCAGAGAGTACATATAAAGGGGCTAGGGTAACTCACTTGCGGTCAGAGAGTACATATAAAGGGGCTAGGATAACTCACTTGGGGTCAGGGAGTACATTTATGGGACTAAGTTATCTCACTTGTGTTCAGGGAGTACATATAAAGGGGCTAGGATAACTCACTTGCGGTCAGAGAGTACATATAAAGGGGCTAGGGTAACTCACTTGCGGTCAGAGAGTACATATAAAGGGGCTAGGATAACTCACTTGAGGTCAGGGAGTACATATAAAGGGGCTAGGATACCTCACTTGCGGTCAGAGAGTACATATAAAGGGGCTAGGGTAACTCACTTGCGGTCAGAGAGTACATATAAAGGGGCTAGGATAACTCACTTGGGGTCAGGGAGTACATTTATGGGACTAAGGTATCTCACTAGTGTTCAGGGAATACATATATGATACTAGGGTAACACACTTGGGGTCAGGGAGTACTTATAAAGGGGCTAGGATAACTCACTTGCGGTCAGAGAGTACATATAAAGGGTCTAGGATAACTCACTTGGGGTCAGTGAGTCCATATAAAGGGGCTAGGATAACTCACTTGGGGTCAGGGAGTACATAAAAAGGCGATAGGATAACTCACTTGGGGTCATGGAGTACATATATTGGACTAGGGTAACTCTCTTGGGGTCAGGGAGTACTTATAAGGGACTAGGGTAACTCACTTGGGGTCTGGGAGTACATAAAAAGCGGCTAGGATAACTCACTTGGGGTCAGGGAGTACTTATAAACGGGCTATGGTAACTCACTTGGGGCCAGGGAGTACTAATATGACACTAGGGTAACACACTTGGCGTCAGGGAGTACTTATAAAGGGGCTAGGATAACTCACTTGCGATCAGAGAGTACATATAAAGGGGCTAGGATAACTCACTTGAGGTCAGGGAGTACATATAAAGGGGCTAGGATACCTCACTTGCGGTCAGAGAGTACATATAAAGGGGCTAGGGTAACTCACTTGCGGTCAGAGAGTACATATAAAGGGGCTACGATAACTCACTTGGGGTTAGGGAGTACATTTATGGGACTAAGGTATCTCACTTGTGTTCAGGGAGTACTTATAAAGGGGCTAGGATAACTCACTTGGGGTCAGGGAGTACATATAAAGGGGCTAGGATATCTCACTTGCGGTCAGAGAGTACATATAAAGGGGCTAGGATAACTCACTTGAGGTCAGGGAGTACATATAAAGGGGCTAGGATACCTCACTTGCGGTCAGAGAGTACATATAAAGGGGCTAGGATAACTCACTTGGGGTCAGGGAGTACATTTATGGGACTAAGTTATCTCACTTGTGTTCAGGGAGTACATATAAAGGGGCTAGGATAACTCACTTGCGGTCAGAGAGTACATATAAAGGGGCTAGGGTAACTCACTTGGGGTCAGGGAGTACATTTATGGGACTAAGTTATCTCACTTGTGTTCAGGGAGTACATATAAAGGGGCTAGGATAACTCACTTGCGGTCAGAGAGTACATATAAAGGGGCTAGGGTAACTCACTTGCGGTCAGAGAGTACATATAAAGGGGCTAGGATAATTCACTTGGGGTCAGGGAGTACATTTATGGGACTAAGGTATCTCACTTGTGTTCAGGGAATACATATATGATACTAGGGTAACACACTTGGGGTCAGGGAGTACTTATAAAGGGGCTAGGATAACTCACTTGCGGTCAGTGAGTACATATAAAGGGGCTAGGATAACTCACTTGGGGTCAGGGAGTACATATAAAGGGCTAGGATAACTCACTTGGGGTCAGGGAGTACATATAAAGGGGCTAGGGTAACTCACTTGCGGTCAGAGAGTACATATAAAGGGGCTACGATAACTCACTTGGGGTTAGGGAGTACATTTATGGGACTCAGGTATCTCACTTGTGTTCAGGGAGTACTTATAAAGGGGCTAGGATAACTCACTTGGGGTCAGGGAGTACATATAAAGGGGCTAGGATATCTCACTTGCGGTCAGAGAGTACATATAAAGGGGCTAGGGTAACTCACTTGTGGTCAGAGAGTACATATATAAGGGGCTAGGATAACTCAATTGGGGTTAGGGAGTACTTATAAAGGGGCTATGGTAACTTATTTGCGGCAGGGAGTACTAATATGACACTAGGGTAACACACTTGGCGTCAGGGAGTACTTATAAAGGGGCTAGGATAACTCACTTGCGATCAGAGAGTACATATAAAGGGGCTAGGATAACTCACTTGAGGTCAGGGAGTACATATAAAGGGGCTAGGATACCTCACTTGCGGTCAGAGAGTACATATAAAGGGGCTAGGATAACTCACTTGGGGTCAGGGAGTACATTTATGGGACTAAGTTATCTCACTTGTGTTCAGGGAGTACATATAAAGGGGCTAGGATAACTCACTTGCGGTCAGAGAGTACATATAAAGGGGCTAGGGTAACTCACTTGGGGTCAGGGAGTACATTTATGGGACTAAGTTATCTCACTTGTGTTCAGGGAGTACATATAAAGGGGCTAGGATAACTCACTTGCGGTCAGAGAGTACATATAAAGGGGCTAGGGTAACTCACTTGCGGTCAGAGAGTACATATAAAGGGGCTAGGATAATTCACTTGGGGTCAGGGAGAACATTTATGGGACTAAGGTATCTCACTTGTGTTCAGGGAATACATATATGATACTAGGGTAACACACTTGGGGTCAGTGAGTACATATAAAGGGGCTAGGATAACTCACTTGGGGTCAGGGAGTACATATAAAGGGCTAGGATAACTCACTTGGGGTCTGGGAGTACATATAAAGGGGCTAGGTTAACTCACTTGCGGTCAGAGAGTACATATAAAGGGGCTAGGGTAACTCACTTGTGGTCAGAGAGTACATATAAAGGGGCTAGGATAACTCAATTGGGGTTAGGGAGTACTTATAAAGGGGCTATGGTAACTTATTTGGGGCCAGGGAGTACTAATATGAAACTAGGGTAACACACATGGGATCAGGGAGTACTTATAAAGGGGCTAGGATAACTCACTTGGGGCCAGGGAGTAATAATATGACACTAGGGTAACACACTTGGCGTGAGGGAGTACTTATAAAGGGGCTAGGATAACTCACTTGCGATCAGAGAGTACATATAAAGGGGCTAGGATAACTCACTTGATGTCAGGGAGTACATATAATGGGGCTAGGATACCTCACTTGCGGTCAGAGAGTACATATAAAGGGGCTAGGGTAACTCACTTGCGGTCAGAGAGTACATATAAAGGGGCTAGGATAACTCACTTGGGGTCAGGGAGTACATTTATGGGACTAAGGTATCTCACTTGTGTTCAGGGAATACATATATGATACTAGGGTAACACACTTGGGGTCAGGGAGTACTTATAAAGGGGCTAGGATAACTCACTTGCGGTCAGAGAGTACATATAAAGGGTCTAGGATAACTCACTTGGGGTCAGGGAGTACATATAAAGGGGCTAGGATAACTCACTTGGGGTCAGGGAGTACATATAAAGGGGTTAGGATAACTCACTTGGGGTCAGGGAGTACATATAAAGCGGCTAGGATAACTCACTTGCGGTCAGAGAGTACATATAAAGGGGCTAGGGTAACTCACTTGTGGTCAGAGGGTACATATAAAGGGGCTAGGATAACTCAATTGGGGTTAGGGAGTACTTATAAAGGGGCTATGGTAACTTATTTGGGGCCAGGGAGTACTAATATGACACTAGGGTAACACACATGGGATCAGGGAGTACTTATAAAGGGGCTAGGATAACTCACTTGGGGCCAGGGAGTACTAATATGACACTAGGGTAACACACTTGGCGTCAGGGAGTACTTATAAAGGGGCTAGGATAACTCACTTGCGATCAGAGAGTACATATAAAGGGGCTAGGATAACTCACTTGAGGTCAGGGAGTACATATAAAGGGGCTAGGATACCTCACTTGCGGTCAGAGAGTACATATAAAGGGGCTAGGATAACTCACTTGCGGTCAGAGAGTACATATAAAGGGGCTAGGATAACTCACTTGGGGTCAGGGAGTACATTTATGGGACTAAGGTATCTCACTTGTGTTCAGGGAATACATATATGATACTAGGGTAACACACTTGGGGTCAGGGAGTACTTATAAAGGGGCTAGGATAACTCACTTGCGGTCAGAGAGTACATATAAGGGGTCTAGGATAACTCACTTGGGGTCAGGGAGTACATATAAAGGGGCTAGGATAACTCACTTGGGGTCAGGGAGTACATATAAAGGGGCTAGGATAACTCACTTGGGGTCAGGGAGTACATATAAAGGGGCTAGGATAACTCACTTGCGGTCAGAGAGTACAGATAAAGGGGCTAGGGTAACTCACTTGTGGTCAGAGAGTACATATAAAGGGGCTAGGATAACTCAATTGGGGTTAGGGAGTACTTATAAAGGGGCTATGGTAACTCATTTGGGGCCAGGGAGTACTAATATGACACTAGGGTAACACACTTGGCGTCAGGGAGTACTTATAAAGGGGCTAGGATAACTCACTTGCGATCAGAGAGTACATATAAAGGGGCTAGGATAACTCACTTGAGGTCAGGGAGTACATATAAAGGGGCTAGGATACCTCACTTGCGGTCAGAGAGTACATATAAAGGGGCTAGGGTAACTCACTTGCGGTCAGAGAGTACATATAAAGGGGCTAGGATAACTCACTTGGGGTCAGGGAGTACATTTATGGGACTAAGTTATCTCACTTGTGTTCAGGGAGTACATATAAAGGGGCTAGGATAACTCACTTGCGGTCAGAGAGTACATATAAAGGGGCTAGGGTAACTCACTTGCGGTCAGAGAGTACATATAAAGGGGCTAGGATAACTCACTTGAGGTCAGGGAGTACAT
>NW_027117039.1:37500-42500 GCF_024137725.1 Prorops nasuta | reverse complement strand
ACACACGGAGGAGGAACCCTCGCAGAACACGCGCGATAGCAACGTGAAAGAAGGTCCCTCCTCCGCGAGTAGATTCGGAGAGAGTTTTCATTTCAGGCGACGTCCGAAAGGACGAAAAAAAGGCCCAATAAAGTTCGCTCGTACGTCCCTCCTTGCGAAGGACGCAAAAGCAGTCTTGTCTTACTAAAACGACCCTCAGCCAGGCGTGGTCCGGGAATTGTTATCCGTGGACCGCAATGTGCGTTCGAAATGTCGATGTTCATGTGTCCTGCAGTTCACAAGTTGACGCGCAATTAGCTGCGTTCTTCATCGACCCACGAGCCCAAGTGATCCACCGTTCAGGGTAATCAATAAAAGGTCTCTATCCAACGAATGTGTTTCCCCATTCGTGCACAAAACTTTTAAAACAAATTCAAAACGATCCTCGACAACGCACCAGCGATCTCTCGCCAATGTTATCGCTATCGAGGGGCCGCCACCCACAAGAAGGACAGTTCTCTCTCGCAGAGAGAGATCGCCATCCTCTGAGGGACACCGGCAATTTTTTTTTTTAAGTAGGACGACAGCCGAAGACCGCGTGTTACGCACGTGATCATTCAAAAGCCTCGCAAGATAGAGACGCGCGAGAGAACGTCCATGTGCGCGCAGCACGGCACACAATAACACTCAGTCGCCATCTCACCATCTTCCCCGATAGGCTGCAAACGCAGTCCATCGACCATCGCAACCTAACTCTTTTTGTCCGTTCGAGAGCTCACTTTGTGGGCGCTAGTCCTCCTCTCGGCAAAAAATTACCGGAGAACCGTGTCACAGACGACAAAGCTTATTTCCCCTCAAGGGAGAACACGCTTTTGTTGTTCGTGTACGTTAATGATCCTTCCGCAGGTTCACCTACGGAAACCTTGTTACGACTTTTACTTCCTCTAAATGATCAAGTTTGGTCATCTTCCCGGCAACATCGGTAATGCCGAGGCATTGCCGCGCACCAGTCCGAAGACCTCACTAAATCATTCAATCGGTAGTAGCGACGGGCGGTGTGTACAAAGGGCAGGGACGTAATCAACGCGAGCTTATGACTCGCGCTTACTGGGAATTCCTCGTTCATGGGGAACAATTGCAAGCCCCAATCCCTAGCACGAAGGAGGTTCAGCGGGTTACCCGGGCCTTCGGCCAGGGAAAACACGCTGATTCCTTCAGTGTAGCGCGCGTGCGGCCCAGAACAATCTAAGGGCATCACAGACCTGTTATTGCTCAATCTCGTGCGGCTAAAAACCGCCTGTCCCTCTAAGAAGATTTGTAGGTACGTTGGTAGTAAAAACCACCCGACAGAAGCCGGAGGCCTTCGAGATACCAGAATGTACGCCTATTTAGCAGGCTAGAGTCTCGTTCGTTATCGGAATTAACCAGACAAATCGCTCCACCAACTAAGAACGGCCATGCACCACCACCCACCGAATCAAGAAAGAGCTATCAATCTGTCAATCCTTCCGGTGTCCGGGCCTGGTGAGGTTTCCCGTGTTGAGTCAAATTAAGCCGCAGGCTCCACTCCTGGTGGTGCCCTTCCGTCAATTCCTTTAAGTTTCAGCTTTGCAACCATACTTCCCCCGGAACCCAAAAGCTTTGGTTTCCCGGAAGCTGCCCGCCGAGTCATCGGAGGAACTTCGGCGGATCGCTAGCTGGCATCGTTTATGGTTAGAACTAGGGCGGTATCTGATCGCCTTCGAACCTCTAACTTTCGTTCTGATTAATGAAAACATTTTTGGCAAATGCTTTCGCTTCTGTCCGTCTTGCGACGATCCAAGAATTTCACCTCTAACGTCGCAATACGAATGCCCCCATCTGTCCCTATTAATCATTACCTCGGGGTTCCGAAAACAACAAAATAGAACCGAGGTCCTATTCCATTATTCCATGCACACAGTATTCAGGCGAAAGTAGCCTGCTTTAAGCACTCTAATTTGTTCAAAGTAAACGTACCGGCCCATCTCGACACTCAATGAAGAGCACCGCGATGGGATATTAGTTGGACCGCCCCGAAGGGCTAAGTCCACCGGTAGGACGTCCCACGGTATGCAAGTAACCACCGCGAGCGGCGGACCGACATTGTGGCACACAGATTCAACTACGAGCTTTTTAACCGCAACAACTTTAATATACGCTATTGAGCTGGAATTACCGCCGGCTGCTGGCACCAGACTTGCCCTCCAATGGATCCTCGTTAAAGGATTTAAAGTGTACTCATTCCGATTACGGGGCCTCGGATGAGTCCCGTATCGTTATTTTTCGTCACTACCTCCCCGTGCCGGGAGTGGGTAATTTGCGCGCCTGCTGCCTTCCTTGGATGTGGTAGCCGTTTCTCAGGCTCCCTCTCCGGAATCGAACCCTGATTCCCCGTTACCCGTTACAACCATGGTAGGCGCAGAACCTACCATCGACAGTTGATAAGGCAGACATTTGAAAGATGCGTCGCCGGTGCGAGACCGTGCGATCAGCACAAAGTTATTCAGAGTCACCAAGGTAAACGGTGAACGAGTCGTGAAACCCGAACCACCGATTGGTTTTGATCTAATAAAAGCGTTCCTCCCATCTCTGGTTGGAACTCTGGTTTGCATGTATTAGCTCTAGAATTACCACAGTTATCCAAGTAAATGTGGGTACGATCTAAGGAACCATAACTGATTTAATGAGCCATTCGCGGTTTCACCTTAATTCGGCATGCACTGAGACATGCATGGCTTAATCTTTGAGACAAGCATATGACTACTGGCAGGATCAACCAGGGAGCTTGGATCAACGCGTGGAAAAACCACTACGTACGAAGCAAGCATCGTGAGAAAGTGTCGCAGGAAATATGGCAATTACACCTACATTCACCACGCAGACACAAAATCACGAATACCTAAAGCGAACACCGCAGTCGAGTCTTTACTTAAAAATCCCGATCTGCAGAGACACTTTCCAAATTCAATAGATAAAACCTCTAAGTCAGCTCGAAACTTCCCCCGTAAAAAGGAAGAATCGAGCAAAACTGTAAGGCTATTCCAACATTGTTACACAATCTCTTCAAACATTCTTCTGACAAAAAACAAAGTTAAAGTCAAAACTTCATGGCTGACTTTCTCTAAAGTCCTTCACAACATACGGTGAATAACATATTCTCGCTCGGAACTTTGAGTGATTTTTCAGTGAGCCAAAAAAGAATACAAAACACGGATATATTCCGCTTAAAAACTTTTCGAACCAACGCTATCTAGCGCTCAGTCACATTAGGGCCATTCGGTCTAAGACAACCGACCCGTGACTATGCTGTGCTAGTTTCATACCTCGAGCAGCTAAGCTCACTCCCAACACTCTTATATGTACGAAAAGGTCCGCCGGCAGAACGGCGACGAGCCGGCTATAACATAGTCGGCCATAGGGCAAACTTCTTCGATAGGACCAAAATCAATGAGGTACTTCAAATGATGAAAAAATATTTGCATAACAAAATACTTGTAAACAAATTCCAATAGTTTTAAATAATAAAATTTTATCTAAGATAACATAGTCCAACGCGGCGCATTGCTTTCGGCCGGCGGACGCAAACGCCTCGCTCGCGAGCCGACCCCTCCAACCAGCGGCTAAGTCCAACGCGGCGCATTGCTTTCGGCCGGCGGACGCGAAAGCCTCGCTCGCGAGCCGACCCGTCCAACCAGCGGCTAAGTCCAACGCGGCGCATTGCTTTCGGCCGACGGACCCGAACGCCTCGCTCGCGAGCCGACCCCTCCAACCAGCGGCTAAGTCCAACGCGGCGCATTGCTTTCGGCCGGCGGACGCGAAAGCCTCGCTCGCGAGCCGACCCGTCCAACCAGCGGCTAAGTCCAACGCGGCGCATTGCTTTCGGCCGGCGGACGCAAAACGCCTCGCTCGCGAGCCGACCCCTCCAACCAGCGGCTAAGTCCAACGCGGCGCATTGCTTTCGGCCGGCGGACGCGAAAGCCTCGCTCGCGAGCCGACCCGTCCAAACCAGCGGCTAAGTCCAACGCGGCGCATTGCTTTTGGCCGGCGGACGCGAACGCCTCGCTCGCGAGCCGACCCGTCCAACCAGCGGCTAAGTCCAACGCGGTGCATTGCTTTCGGCCGGCGGACGCGAACGCCTCGCTCGCGAGCCGACCCGTCCAAACAGCGGCTAAGTCCAACGCGGCGCAGTTGCTTTTGGCCGGCGGACCCGAACGCCTCGCTCGCGAGCCGACCCGTCCAACCAGCGGCTAAGTCCAACGCGGCGCATTGCTTTCGGCCGGCGGACGCGAAAGCCTCGCTCGCGAGCCGACCCGTCCAACCAGCGGCTAAGTCCAACGCGGCGCATTGCTTTTGGCCGGCGGACGCGAACGCCTCGCTCGCGAGCCGACCCGTCCAACCAGCGGCTAAGTCCAACGCGGCGCATTGCTTTTGGCCGGCGGACGCGAATGCCTCGCTCGCGAGCCGACCCGTCCAACCAGCGGCTAAGTCCAACGCGGCGCGTTGCTTTTGGCCGGCGGACGCGAACGCCTCGCTCGCGAGCCGACCCCCTCCAACCAGCGGCTAAGTCCAACGCGGCGCATTGCTTTCGGCCGTCGGACCCGAACGCCTCGCGACGCGAGCCGACCCGTCCAACCAGCGGCTAAGTCCAACGCGGCGCATTGCTTTCGGCCGTCGGACCCGAACGCCTCGCTCGCGAGCCGACCCGTCCAACCAGCGGCTAAGTCCAACGCGGCGCATTGCTTTTGGCCGGCGGACCCGAACGCCTCGCTCGCGAGCCGACCCGTCCAACCAGCGGCTAAGTCCAACGCGGCGCATTGCTTTCGGCCGTCCGGACCCGAACGCCTCGCTCGCGAGCGACCCCGTCCAACCAGCGGCTAAGTCCAACGCGGCGCATTGCTTTCGGCCGTCGGACCCGAACGCCTCGCTCGCGAGCCGACTCGTCCAAACAGCGGCTAAGTCCAACGCGGCGCATTGCTTTTGGCCGGGCGGACGCGAACGCC
>NW_027117039.1:0-27500 GCF_024137725.1 Prorops nasuta | reverse complement strand
GTACGAAGCAAGCATCGTGAGAAAGTGTCGCAGGAAATATGGCAATTACACCTACATTCACCACGCAGACACAAAATCACGAATACCTAAAGCGAACACCGCAGTCGAGTCTTTACTTAAAAATCCCGATCTGCAGAGACACTTTCCAAATTCAATAGATAAAACCTCTAAGTCAGCTCGAAACTTCCCCCGTAAAAAGGAAGAATCGAGCAAAACTGTAAGGCTATTCCAACATTGTTACACAATCTCTTCAAACATTCTTCTGACAAAAAACAAAGTTAAAGTCAAAACTTCATGGCTGACTTTCTCTAAAGTCCTTCACAACATACGGTGAATAACATATTCTCGCTCGGAACTTTGAGTGATTTTTCAGTGAGCCAAAAAGAATACAAAACACGGATATATTCCGCTTAAAAACTTTTCGAACCAACGCTATCTAGCGCTCAGTCAGATTAGGGCCATTCGGTCTAAGACACCGACCCGTGACTATGCTGTGCTAAGTTTCATACCTCGAGCAGCTAAGCTCACTCCCAACACTCTTATATGTACGAAAAGGTCCGCCGGCAGAACGGCGACGAGCCGGCTATAACATAGTCGGCCATAGGGCAAACTTCTTCGATAGGACCAAAATCAATGAGGTACTTCAAATGATGAAAAAATATTTGCATAACAAAATACTTGTAAACAAATTCCAATAGTTTTAAATAATAAAATTTTATCTAAGATAACATAGTCCAACGCGGCGCATTGCTTTCGGCCGGCGGACGCAAACGCCTCGCTCGCGAGCCGACCCCTCCAACCAGCGGCTAAGTCCAACGCGGCGCATTGCTTTCGGCCGGCGGACGCGAAAGCCTCGCTCGCGAGCCGACCCGTCCAACCAGCGGCTAAGTCCAACGCGGCGCATTGCTTTCGGCCGACGGACCCGAACGCCTCGCTCGCGAGCCGACCCCTCCAACCAGCGGCTAAGTCCAACGCGGCGCATTGCTTTCGGCCGGCGGACGCGAAAGCCTCGCTCGCGAGCCGACCCGTCCAACCAGCGGCTAAGTCCAACGCGGCGCATTGCTTTCGGCCGGCGGACGCAAACGCCTCGCTCGCGAGCCGACCCCTCCAACCAGCGGCTAAGTCCAACGCGGCGCATTGCTTTCGGCCGGCGGACGCGAAAGCCTCGCTCGCGAGCCGACCCGTCCAACCAGCGGCTAAGTCCAACGCGGCGCATTGCTTTTGGCCGGCGGACGCGAACGCCTCGCTCGCGAGCCGACCCGTCCAACCAGCGGCTAAGTCCAACGCGGTGCATTGCTTTCGGCCGGCGGACGCGAACGCCTCGCTCGCGAGCCGACCCGTCCAAACAGCGGCTAAGTCCAACGCGGCGCATTGCTTTTGGCCGGCGGACCCGAACGCCTCGCTCGCGAGCCGACCCGTCCAACCAGCGGCTAAGTCCAACGCGGCGCATTGCTTTTGGCCGGCAGACCCGAACGCCTCGCTCGCGAGCCGACCCGTCCAACCAGCGGCTAAGTCCAACGCGGCGCATTGCTTTCGGCCGTCGGACCCGAACGCCTCGCTCGCGAGCCGACTCGTCCAAACAGCGGCTAAGTCCAACGCGGCGCATTGCTTTTGGCCGGCGGACGCGAACGCCTCGCTCGCGAGCCGACCCGTCCAACCAGCGGCTAAGTCCAACGCGGCGCATTGCTTTTGGCCGGCGGACGCGAATGCCTCGCTCGCGAGCCGACCCGTCCAACCAGCGGCTAAGTCCAACGCGGCGCGTTGCTTTTGGCCGGCGGACGCGAACGCCTCGCTCGCGAGCCGACCCCTCCAACCAGCGGCTAAGTCCAACGCGGCGCATTGCTTTCGGCCGTCGGACCCGAACGCCTCGCTCGCGAGCCGACCCGTCCAACCAGCGGCTAAGTCCAACGCGGCGCATTGCTTTCGGCCGTCGGACCCGAACGCCTCGCTCGCGAGCCGACCCGTCCAACCAGCGGCTAAGTCCAACGCGGCGCATTGCTTTTGGCCGGCGGACCCGAACGCTTCGCTCGCGAGCCGACCCGTCCAACCAGCGGCTAAGTCCAACGCGGCGCATTGCTTTCGGCCGTCGGACCCGAACGCCTCGCTCGCGAGCCGACCCGTCCAACCAGCGGCTAAGTCCAACGCGGCGCATTGCTTTTGGCCGGCGGACCCGAACGCCTCGCTCGCGAGCCGACCCGTCCAACCAGCGGCTAAGTCCAACGCGGCGCATTGCTTTCGGCCGTCGGACCCGAACGCCTCGCTCGCGAGCCGACCCGTCCAACCAGCGGCTAAGTCCAACGCGGCGCATTGCTTTTGGCCGGCGGACCCGAACGCCTCGCTCGCGAGCCGACCCGTCCAACCAGCGGCTAAGTCCAACGCGGCGCATTGCTTTCGGCCGTCGGACCCGAACGCCTCGCTCGCGAGCGACCCGTCCAACCAGCGGCTAAGTCCAACGCGGCGCATTGCTTTTGGCCGGCGGACGCGAACGCCTCGCTCGCGAGCCGACCCGTCCAACCAGCGGCTAAGTCCAACGCGGTGCATTGCTTTCGGCCGGCGGACGCGAACGCCTCGCTCGCGAGCCGACCCGTCCAAACAGCGGCTAAGTCCAACGCGGCGCATTGCTTTCGGCCGTCGGACCCGAACGCCTCGCTCGCGAGCCGACCCCTCCAACCAGCGGCTAAGTCCAACGCGGCGCATTGCTTTTGGCCGGCGGACGCGAACGCCTCGCTCGCGAGCCGACCCGTCCAACCAGCGGCTAAGTCCAACGCGGTGCATTGCTTTCGGCCGGCGGACGCGAACGCCTCGCTCGCGAGCCGACCCGTCCAACCAGCGGCTAAGTCCAACGCGGCGCATTGCTTTTGGCCGGCGGACCCGAACGCCTCGCTCGCGAGCCGACCCGTCCAACCAGCGGCTAAGTCCAACGCGGCGCATTGCTTTTGGCCGGCGGACCCGAACGCTTCGCTCGCGAGCCGACCCGTCCAACCAGCGGCTAAGTCCAACGCGGCGCATTGCTTTCGGCCGTCGGACCCGAACGCCTCGCTCGCGAGCCGACCCGTCCAACCAGCGGCTAAGTCCAACGCGGCGCATTGCTTTTGGCCGGCGGACCCGAACGCCTCGCTCGCGAGCCGACCCGTCCAACCAGCGGCTAAGTCCAACGCGGCGCATTGCTTTCGGCCGTCGGACCCGAACGCCTCGCTCGCGAGCCGACCCGTCCAACCAGCGGCTAAGTCCAACGCGGCGCATTGCTTTTGGCCGGCGGACCCGAACGCCTCGCTCGCGAGCCGACCCGTCCAACCAGCGGCTAAGTCCAACGCGGCGCATTGCTTTCGGCCGTCGGACCCGAACGCCTCGCTCGCGAGCGACCCGTCCAACCAGCGGCTAAGTCCAACGCGGCGCATTGCTTTTGGCCGGCGGACGCGAACGCCTCGCTCGCGAGCCGACCCGTCCAACCAGCGGCTAAGTCCAACGCGGTGCATTGCTTTCGGCCGGCGGACGCGAACGCCTCGCTCGCGAGCCGACCCGTCCAAACAGCGGCTAAGTCCAACGCGGCGCATTGCTTTCGGCCGTCGGACCCGAACGCCTCGCTCGCGAGCCGACCCCTCCAACCAGCGGCTAAGTCCAACGCGGCGCATTGCTTTTGGCCGGCGGACGCGAACGCCTCGCTCGCGAGCCGACCCGTCCAACCAGCGGCTAAGTCCAACGCGGCGCATTGCTTTTGGCCGGCGGACGCGAATGCCTCGCTCGCGAGCCGACCCGTCCAACCAGCGGCTAAGTCCAACGCGGCGCATTGCTTTCGGCCGACGGACCCGAACGCCTCGCTCGCGAGCCGACCCCTCCAACCAGCGGCTAAGTCCAACGCGGCGCATTGCTTTCGGCCGGCGGACGCGAAAGCCTCGCTCGCGAGCCGACCCGTCCAACCAGCGGCTAAGTCCAACGCGGCGCATTGCTTTCGGCCGGCGGACGCAAACGCCTCGCTCGCGAGCCGACCCCTCCAACCAGCGGCTAAGTCCAACGCGGCGCATTGCTTTCGGCCGGCGGACGCGAAAGCCTCGCTCGCGAGCCGACCCGTCCAACCAGCGGCTAAGTCCAACGCGGCGCATTGCTTTTGGCCGGCGGACGCGAACGCCTCGCTCGCGAGCCGACCCGTCCAACCAGCGGCTAAGTCCAACGCGGTGCATTGCTTTCGGCCGGCGGACGCGAACGCCTCGCTCGCGAGCCGACCCGTCCAAACAGCGGCTAAGTCCAACGCGGCGCATTGCTTTTGGCCGGCGGACCCGAACGCCTCGCTCGCGAGCCGACCCGTCCAACCAGCGGCTAAGTCCAACGCGGCGCATTGCTTTCGGCCGTCGGACCCGAACGCCTCGCTCGCGAGCCGACCCGTCCAACCAGCGGCTAAGTCCAACGCGGCGCATTGCTTTCGGCCGTCGGACCCGAACGCCTCGCTCGCGAGCCGACCCGTCCAACCAGCGGCTAAGTCCAACGCGGCGCATTGCTTTTGGCCGGCGGACCCGAACGCTTCGCTCGCGAGCCGACCCGTCCAACCAGCGGCTAAGTCCAACGCGGCGCATTGCTTTCGGCCGTCGGACCCGAACGCCTCGCTCGCGAGCCGACCCGTCCAACCAGCGGCTAAGTCCAACGCGGCGCATTGCTTTTGGCCGGCGGACCCGAACGCCTCGCTCGCGAGCCGACCCGTCCAACCAGCGGCTAAGTCCAACGCGGCGCATTGCTTTCGGCCGTCGGACCCGAACGCCTCGCTCGCGAGCCGACCCGTCCAACCAGCGGCTAAGTCCAACGCGGCGCATTGCTTTTGGCCGGCGGACCCGAACGCCTCGCTCGCGAGCCGACCCGTCCAACCAGCGGCTAAGTCCAACGCGGCGCATTGCTTTCGGCCGTCGGACCCGAACGCCTCGCTCGCGAGCGACCCGTCCAACCAGCGGCTAAGTCCAACGCGGCGCATTGCTTTTGGCCGGCGGACGCGAACGCCTCGCTCGCGAGCCGACCCGTCCAACCAGCGGCTAAGTCCAACGCGGTGCATTGCTTTCGGCCGGCGGACGCAAACGCCTCGCTCGCGAGCCGACCCCTCCAACCAGCGGCTAAGTCCAACGCGGCGCATTGCTTTCGGCCGGCGGACGCAAACGCCTCGCTCGCGAGCCGACCCCTCCAACCAGCGGCTAAGTCCAACGCGGCGCATTGCTTTCGGCCGGCGGACGCGAAAGCCTCGCTCGCGAGCCGACCCGTCCAACCAGCGGCTAAGTCCAACGCGGCGCATTGCTTTCGGCCGACGGACCCGAACGCCTCGCTCGCGAGCCGACCCCTCCAACCAGCGGCTAAGTCCAACGCGGCGCATTGCTTTCGGCCGGCGGACGCGAAAGCCTCGCTCGCGAGCCGACCCGTCCAACCAGCGGCTAAGTCCAACGCGGCGCATTGCTTTCGGCCGGCGGACGCAAACGCCTCGCTCGCGAGCCGACCCCTCCAACCAGCGGCTAAGTCCAACGCGGCGCATTGCTTTCGGCCGGCGGACGCGAAAGCCTCGCTCGCGAGCCGACCCGTCCAACCAGCGGCTAAGTCCAACGCGGCGCATTGCTTTTGGCCGGCGGACGCGAACGCCTCGCTCGCGAGCCGACCCGTCCAACCAGCGGCTAAGTCCAACGCGGTGCATTGCTTTCGGCCGGCGGACGCGAACGCCTCGCTCGCGAGCCGACCCGTCCAAACAGCGGCTAAGTCCAACGCGGCGCATTGCTTTTGGCCGGCGGACCCGAACGCCTCGCTCGCGAGCCGACCCGTCCAACCAGCGGCTAAGTCCAACGCGGCGCATTGCTTTTGGCCGGCAGACCCGAACGCCTCGCTCGCGAGCCGACCCGTCCAACCAGCGGCTAAGTCCAACGCGGCGCATTGCTTTCGGCCGTCGGACCCGAACGCCTCGCTCGCGAGCCGACTCGTCCAAACAGCGGCTAAGTCCAACGCGGCGCATTGCTTTTGGCCGGCGGACGCGAACGCCTCGCTCGCGAGCCGACCCGTCCAACCAGCGGCTAAGTCCAACGCGGCGCATTGCTTTTGGCCGGCGGACGCGAATGCCTCGCTCGCGAGCCGACCCGTCCAACCAGCGGCTAAGTCCAACGCGGCGCGTTGCTTTTGGCCGGCGGACGCGAACGCCTCGCTCGCGAGCCGACCCCTCCAACCAGCGGCTAAGTCCAACGCGGCGCATTGCTTTCGGCCGTCGGACCCGAACGCCTCGCTCGCGAGCCGACCCGTCCAACCAGCGGCTAAGTCCAACGCGGCGCATTGCTTTCGGCCGTCGGACCCGAACGCCTCGCTCGCGAGCCGACCCGTCCAACCAGCGGCTAAGTCCAACGCGGCGCATTGCTTTTGGCCGGCGGACCCGAACGCTTCGCTCGCGAGCCGACCCGTCCAACCAGCGGCTAAGTCCAACGCGGCGCATTGCTTTCGGCCGTCGGACCCGAACGCCTCGCTCGCGAGCCGACCCGTCCAACCAGCGGCTAAGTCCAACGCGGCGCATTGCTTTTGGCCGGCGGACCCGAACGCCTCGCTCGCGAGCCGACCCGTCCAACCAGCGGCTAAGTCCAACGCGGCGCATTGCTTTCGGCCGTCGGACCCGAACGCCTCGCTCGCGAGCCGACCCGTCCAACCAGCGGCTAAGTCCAACGCGGCGCATTGCTTTTGGCCGGCGGACCCGAACGCCTCGCTCGCGAGCCGACCCGTCCAACCAGCGGCTAAGTCCAACGCGGCGCATTGCTTTCGGCCGTCGGACCCGAACGCCTCGCTCGCGAGCGACCCGTCCAACCAGCGGCTAAGTCCAACGCGGCGCATTGCTTTTGGCCGGCGGACGCGAACGCCTCGCTCGCGAGCCGACCCGTCCAACCAGCGGCTAAGTCCAACGCGGTGCATTGCTTTCGGCCGGCGGACGCGAACGCCTCGCTCGCGAGCCGACCCGTCCAAACAGCGGCTAAGTCCAACGCGGCGCATTGCTTTCGGCCGTCGGACCCGAACGCCTCGCTCGCGAGCCGACCCCTCCAACCAGCGGCTAAGTCCAACGCGGCGCATTGCTTTTGGCCGGCGGACGCGAACGCCTCGCTCGCGAGCCGACCCGTCCAACCAGCGGCTAAGTCCAACGCGGTGCATTGCTTTCGGCCGGCGGACGCGAACGCCTCGCTCGCGAGCCGACCCGTCCAACCAGCGGCTAAGTCCAACGCGGCGCATTGCTTTTGGCCGGCGGACCCGAACGCCTCGCTCGCGAGCCGACCCGTCCAACCAGCGGCTAAGTCCAACGCGGCGCATTGCTTTTGGCCGGCGGACCCGAACGCTTCGCTCGCGAGCCGACCCGTCCAACCAGCGGCTAAGTCCAACGCGGCGCATTGCTTTCGGCCGTCGGACCCGAACGCCTCGCTCGCGAGCCGACCCGTCCAACCAGCGGCTAAGTCCAACGCGGCGCATTGCTTTTGGCCGGCGGACCCGAACGCCTCGCTCGCGAGCCGACCCGTCCAACCAGCGGCTAAGTCCAACGCGGCGCATTGCTTTCGGCCGTCGGACCCGAACGCCTCGCTCGCGAGCCGACCCGTCCAACCAGCGGCTAAGTCCAACGCGGCGCATTGCTTTTGGCCGGCGGACCCGAACGCCTCGCTCGCGAGCCGACCCGTCCAACCAGCGGCTAAGTCCAACGCGGCGCATTGCTTTCGGCCGTCGGACCCGAACGCCTCGCTCGCGAGCGACCCGTCCAACCAGCGGCTAAGTCCAACGCGGCGCATTGCTTTTGGCCGGCGGACGCGAACGCCTCGCTCGCGAGCCGACCCGTCCAACCAGCGGCTAAGTCCAACGCGGTGCATTGCTTTCGGCCGGCGGACGCGAACGCCTCGCTCGCGAGCCGACCCGTCCAAACAGCGGCTAAGTCCAACGCGGCGCATTGCTTTCGGCCGTCGGACCCGAACGCCTCGCTCGCGAGCCGACCCCTCCAACCAGCGGCTAAGTCCAACGCGGCGCATTGCTTTTGGCCGGCGGACGCGAACGCCTCGCTCGCGAGCCGACCCGTCCAACCAGCGGCTAAGTCCAACGCGGCGCATTGCTTTTGGCCGGCGGACGCGAATGCCTCGCTCGCGAGCCGACCCGTCCAACCAGCGGCTAAGTCCAACGCGGCGCATTGCTTTCGGCCGACGGACCCGAACGCCTCGCTCGCGAGCCGACCCCTCCAACCAGCGGCTAAGTCCAACGCGGCGCATTGCTTTCGGCCGGCGGACGCGAAAGCCTCGCTCGCGAGCCGACCCGTCCAACCAGCGGCTAAGTCCAACGCGGCGCATTGCTTTCGGCCGGCGGACGCAAACGCCTCGCTCGCGAGCCGACCCCTCCAACCAGCGGCTAAGTCCAACGCGGCGCATTGCTTTCGGCCGGCGGACGCGAAAGCCTCGCTCGCGAGCCGACCCGTCCAACCAGCGGCTAAGTCCAACGCGGCGCATTGCTTTTGGCCGGCGGACGCGAACGCCTCGCTCGCGAGCCGACCCGTCCAACCAGCGGCTAAGTCCAACGCGGTGCATTGCTTTCGGCCGGCGGACGCGAACGCCTCGCTCGCGAGCCGACCCGTCCAAACAGCGGCTAAGTCCAACGCGGCGCATTGCTTTTGGCCGGCGGACCCGAACGCCTCGCTCGCGAGCCGACCCGTCCAACCAGCGGCTAAGTCCAACGCGGCGCATTGCTTTCGGCCGTCGGACCCGAACGCCTCGCTCGCGAGCCGACCCGTCCAACCAGCGGCTAAGTCCAACGCGGCGCATTGCTTTCGGCCGTCGGACCCGAACGCCTCGCTCGCGAGCCGACCCGTCCAACCAGCGGCTAAGTCCAACGCGGCGCATTGCTTTTGGCCGGCGGACCCGAACGCTTCGCTCGCGAGCCGACCCGTCCAACCAGCGGCTAAGTCCAACGCGGCGCATTGCTTTCGGCCGTCGGACCCGAACGCCTCGCTCGCGAGCCGACCCGTCCAACCAGCGGCTAAGTCCAACGCGGCGCATTGCTTTTGGCCGGCGGACCCGAACGCCTCGCTCGCGAGCCGACCCGTCCAACCAGCGGCTAAGTCCAACGCGGCGCATTGCTTTCGGCCGTCGGACCCGAACGCCTCGCTCGCGAGCCGACCCGTCCAACCAGCGGCTAAGTCCAACGCGGCGCATTGCTTTTGGCCGGCGGACCCGAACGCCTCGCTCGCGAGCCGACCCGTCCAACCAGCGGCTAAGTCCAACGCGGCGCATTGCTTTCGGCCGTCGGACCCGAACGCCTCGCTCGCGAGCGACCCGTCCAACCAGCGGCTAAGTCCAACGCGGCGCATTGCTTTTGGCCGGCGGACGCGAACGCCTCGCTCGCGAGCCGACCCGTCCAACCAGCGGCTAAGTCCAACGCGGTGCATTGCTTTCGGCCGGCGGACGCAAACGCCTCGCTCGCGAGCCGACCCCTCCAACCAGCGGCTAAGTCCAACGCGGCGCATTGCTTTCGGCCGGCGGACGCAAACGCCTCGCTCGCGAGCCGACCCCTCCAACCAGCGGCTAAGTCCAACGCGGCGCATTGCTTTCGGCCGCGGACGCGAAAGCCTCGCTCGCGAGCCGACCCGTCCAACCAGCGGCTAAGTCCAACGCGGCGCATTGCTTTCGGCCGACGGACCCGAACGCCTCGCTCGCGAGCCGACCCCTCCAACCAGCGGCTAAGTCCAACGCGGCGCATTGCTTTCGGCCGGCGGACGCGAAAGCCTCGCTCGCGAGCCGACCCGTCCAACCAGCGGCTAAGTCCAACGCGGCGCATTGCTTTCGGCCGGCGGACGCAAACGCCTCGCTCGCGAGCCGACCCCTCCAACCAGCGGCTAAGTCCAACGCGGCGCATTGCTTTCGGCCGGCGGACGCGAAAGCCTCGCTCGCGAGCCGACCCGTCCAACCAGCGGCTAAGTCCAACGCGGTGCATTGCTTTCGGCCGGCGCGGACGCGAACGCCTCGCTCGCGAGCCGACCCGTCCAAACAGCGGCTAAGTCCAACGCGGCGCATTGCTTTTGGCCGGCGGACCCGAACGCCTCGCTCGCGAGCCGACCCGTCCAAACAGCGGCTAAGTCCAACGCGGCGCATTGCTTTTGGCCGGCGGACGCGAACGCCTCGCTCGCGAGCCGACCCGTCCAACCAGCGGCTAAGTCCAACGCGGCGCATTGCTTTTGGCCGGCGGACGCGAACGCCTCGCTCGCGAGCCGACCCGTCCAACCAGCGGCTAAGTCCAACGCGGTGCATTGCTTTCGGCCGGCGGACGCGAACGCCTCGCTCGCGAGCCGACCCGTCCAAACAGCGGCTAAGTCCAACGCGGCGCATTGCTTTTGGCCGGCGGACCCGAACGCCTCGCTCGCGAGCCGACCCGTCCAACCAGCGGCTAAGTCCAACGCGGCGCATTGCTTTTGGCCGGCAGACCCGAACGCCTCGCTCGCGAGCCGACCCGTCCAACCAGCGGCTAAGTCCAACGCGGCGCATTGCTTTCGGCCGTCGGACCCGAACGCCTCGCTCGCGAGCCGACTCGTCCAAACAGCGGCTAAGTCCAACGCGGCGCATTGCTTTTGGCCGGCGGACGCGAACGCCTCGCTCGCGAGCCGACCCGTCCAACCAGCGGCTAAGTCCAACGCGGCGCATTGCTTTTGGCCGGCGGACGCGAATGCCTCGCTCGCGAGCCGACCCGTCCAACCAGCGGCTAAGTCCAACGCGGCGCGTTGCTTTTGGCCGGCGGACGCGAACGCCTCGCTCGCGAGCCGACCCCTCCAACCAGCGGCTAAGTCCAACGCGGCGCATTGCTTTCGGCCGTCGGACCCGAACGCCTCGCTCGCGAGCCGACCCGTCCAACCAGCGGCTAAGTCCAACGCGGTGCATTGCTTTCGGCCGGCGGACGCGAACGCCTCGCTCGCGAGCCGACCCGTCCAAACAGCGGCTAAGTCCAACGCGGCGCATTGCTTTTGGCCGGCGGACCCGAACGCCTCGCTCGCGAGCCGACCCGTCCAACCAGCGGCTAAGTCCAACGCGGCGCATTGCTTTTGGCCGGCAGACCCGAACGCCTCGCTCGCGAGCCGACCCGTCCAACCAGCGGCTAAGTCCAACGCGGCGCATTGCTTTCGGCCGTCGGACCCGAACGCCTCGCTCGCGAGCCGACTCGTCCAAACAGCGGCTAAGTCCAACGCGGCGCATTGCTTTTGGCCGGCGGACGCGAACGCCTCGCTCGCGAGCCGACCCGTCCAACCAGCGGCTAAGTCCAACGCGGCGCATTGCTTTTGGCCGGCGGACGCGAATGCCTCGCTCGCGAGCCGACCCGTCCAACCAGCGGCTAAGTCCAACGCGGCGCGTTGCTTTTGGCCGGCGGACGCGAACGCCTCGCTCGCGAGCCGACCCCTCCAACCAGCGGCTAAGTCCAACGCGGCGCATTGCTTTCGGCCGTCGGACCCGAACGCCTCGCTCGCGAGCCGACCCGTCCAACCAGCGGCTAAGTCCAACGCGGCGCATTGCTTTCGGCCGTCGGACCCGAACGCCTCGCTCGCGAGCCGACCCGTCCAACCAGCGGCTAAGTCCAACGCGGTGCATTGCTTTCGGCCGGCGGACGCGAACGCCTCGCTCGCGAGCCGACCCGTCCAAACAGCGGCTAAGTCCAACGCGGCGCATTGCTTTCGGCCGTCGGACCCGAACGCCTCGCTCGCGAGCCGACCCGTCCAACCAGCGGCTAAGTCCAACGCGGTGCATTGCTTTCGGCCGGCGGACGCAAACGCCTCGCTCGCGAGCCGACCCCTCCAACCAGCGGCTAAGTCCAACGCGGCGCATTGCTTTCGGCCGGCGGACGCAAACGCCTCGCTCGCGAGCCGACCCCTCCAACCAGCGGCTAAGTCCAACGCGGCGCATTGCTTTCGGCCGGCGGACGCGAAAGCCTCGCTCGCGAGCCGACCCGTCCAACCAGCGGCTAAGTCCAACGCGGCGCATTGCTTTCGGCCGACGGACCCGAACGCCTCGCTCGCGAGCCGACCCCTCCAACCAGCGGCTAAGTCCAACGCGGCGCATTGCTTTCGGCCGGCGGACGCGAAAGCCTCGCTCGCGAGCCGACCCGTCCAACCAGCGGCTAAGTCCAACGCGGCGCATTGCTTTCGGCCGGCGGACGCAAACGCCTCGCTCGCGAGCCGACCCCTCCAACCAGCGGCTAAGTCCAACGCGGCGCATTGCTTTCGGCCGGCGGACGCGAAAGCCTCGCTCGCGAGCCGACCCGTCCAACCAGCGGCTAAGTCCAACGCGGCGCATTGCTTTTGGCCGGCGGACGCGAACGCCTCGCTCGCGAGCCGACCCGTCCAACCAGCGGCTAAGTCCAACGCGGTGCATTGCTTTCGGCCGGCGGACGCGAACGCCTCGCTCGCGAGCCGACCCGTCCAAACAGCGGCTAAGTCCAACGCGGCGCATTGCTTTTGGCCGGCGGACCCGAACGCCTCGCTCGCGAGCCGACCCGTCCAACCAGCGGCTAAGTCCAACGCGGCGCATTGCTTTTGGCCGGCAGACCCGAACGCCTCGCTCGCGAGCCGACCCGTCCAACCAGCGGCTAAGTCCAACGCGGCGCATTGCTTTCGGCCGTCGGACCCGAACGCCTCGCTCGCGAGCCGACTCGTCCAAACAGCGGCTAAGTCCAACGCGGCGCATTGCTTTTGGCCGGCGGACGCGAACGCCTCGCTCGCGAGCCGACCCGTCCAACCAGCGGCTAAGTCCAACGCGGCGCATTGCTTTTGGCCGGCGGACGCGAATGCCTCGCTCGCGAGCCGACCCGTCCAACCAGCGGCTAAGTCCAACGCGGCGCGTTGCTTTTGGCCGGCGGACGCGAACGCCTCGCTCGCGAGCCGACCCCTCCAACCAGCGGCTAAGTCCAACGCGGCGCATTGCTTTCGGCCGTCGGACCCGAACGCCTCGCTCGCGAGCCGACCCGTCCAACCAGCGGCTAAGTCCAACGCGGTGCATTGCTTTCGGCCGGCGGACGCGAACGCCTCGCTCGCGAGCCGACCCGTCCAAACAGCGGCTAAGTCCAACGCGGCGCATTGCTTTTGGCCGGCGGACCCGAACGCCTCGCTCGCGAGCCGACCCGTCCAACCAGCGGCTAAGTCCAACGCGGCGCATTGCTTTTGGCCGGCAGACCCGAACGCCTCGCTCGCGAGCCGACCCGTCCAACCAGCGGCTAAGTCCAACGCGGCGCATTGCTTTCGGCCGTCGGACCCGAACGCCTCGCTCGCGAGCCGACTCGTCCAAACAGCGGCTAAGTCCAACGCGGCGCATTGCTTTTGGCCGGCGGACGCGAACGCCTCGCTCGCGAGCCGACCCGTCCAACCAGCGGCTAAGTCCAACGCGGCGCATTGCTTTTGGCCGGCGGACGCGAATGCCTCGCTCGCGAGCCGACCCGTCCAACCAGCGGCTAAGTCCAACGCGGCGCGTTGCTTTTGGCCGGCGGACGCGAACGCCTCGCTCGCGAGCCGACCCCTCCAACCAGCGGCTAAGTCCAACGCGGCGCATTGCTTTCGGCCGTCGGACCCGAACGCCTCGCTCGCGAGCCGACCCGTCCAACCAGCGGCTAAGTCCAACGCGGCGCATTGCTTTTGGCCGGCGGACCCGAACGCTTCGCTCGCGAGCCGACCCGTCCAACCAGCGGCTAAGTCCAACGCGGCGCATTGCTTTCGGCCGTCGGACCCGAACGCCTCGCTCGCGAGCCGACCCGTCCAACCAGCGGCTAAGTCCAACGCGGCGCATTGCTTTTGGCCGGCGGACCCGAACGCCTCGCTCGCGAGCCGACCCGTCCAACCAGCGGCTAAGTCCAACGCGGCGCATTGCTTTCGGCCGTCGGACCCGAACGCCTCGCTCGCGAGCCGACCCGTCCAACCAGCGGCTAAGTCCAACGCGGCGCATTGCTTTTGGCCGGCGGACCCGAACGCCTCGCTCGCGAGCCGACCCGTCCAACCAGCGGCTAAGTCCAACGCGGCGCATTGCTTTCGGCCGTCGGACCCGAACGCCTCGCTCGCGAGCGACCCGTCCAACCAGCGGCTAAGTCCAACGCGGCGCATTGCTTTTGGCCGGCGGACGCGAACGCCTCGCTCGCGAGCCGACCCGTCCAACCAGCGGCTAAGTCCAACGCGGTGCATTGCTTTCGGCCGGCGGACGCGAACGCCTCGCTCGCGAGCCGACCCGTCCAAACAGCGGCTAAGTCCAACGCGGCGCATTGCTTTCGGCCGTCGGACCCGAACGCCTCGCTCGCGAGCCGACCCCTCCAACCAGCGGCTAAGTCCAACGCGGCGCATTGCTTTTGGCCGGCGGACGCGAACGCCTCGCTCGCGAGCCGACCCGTCCAACCAGCGGCTAAGTCCAACGCGGCGCATTGCTTTTGGCCGGCGGACGCGAATGCCCTCGCTCGCGAGCCGACCCGTCCAACCAGCGGCTAAGTCCAACGCGGCGCATTGCTTTCGGCCGACGGACCCGAACGCCTCGCTCGCGAGCCGACCCCTCCAACCAGCGGCTAAGTCCAACGCGGCGCATTGCTTTCGGCCGGCGGACGCGAAAGCCTCGCTCCGCGAGCCGACCCGTCCAACCAGCGGCTAAGTCCAACGCGGCGCATTGCTTTCGGCCGGCGGACGCAAACGCCTCGCTCGCGAGCCGACCCCCTCCAACCAGCGGCTAAGTCCAACGCGGCGCATTGCTTTCGGCCGGCGGACGCGAAAGCCTCGCTCGCGAGCCGACCCGTCCAACCAGCGGCTAAGTCCAACGCGGCGCATTGCTTTTGGCCGGCGGACGCGAACGCCTCGCTCGCGAGCCGACCCGTCCAACCAGCGGCTAAGTCCAACGCGGTGCATTGCTTTCGGCCGGCGGACGCGAACGCCTCGCTCGCGAGCCGACCCGTCCAAACAGCGGCTAAGTCCAACGCGGCGCATTGCTTTTGGCCGGCGGACCCGAACGCCTCGCTCGCGAGCCGACCCGTCCAACCAGCGGCTAAGTCCAACGCGGCGCATTGCTTTCGGCCGTCGGACCCGAACGCCTCGCTCGCGAGCCGACCCGTCCAACCAGCGGCTAAGTCCAACGCGGCGCATTGCTTTCGGCCGTCGGACCCGAACGCCTCGCTCGCGAGCCGACCCGTCCAACCAGCGGCTAAGTCCAACGCGGCGCATTGCTTTTGGCCGGCGGACCCGAACCGCTTCGCTCGCGAGCCGACCCGTCCAACCAGCGGCTAAGTCCAACGCGGCGCATTGCTTTCGGCCGTCGGACCCGAACGCCTCGCTCGCGAGCCGACCCGTCCAACCAGCGGCTAAGTCCAACGCGGCGCATTGCTTTTGGCCGGCGGACCCGAACGCCTCGCTCGCGAGCCGACCCCGTCCAACCAGCGGCTAAGTCCAACGCGGCGCATTGCTTTCGGCCGTCGGACCCGAACGCCCTCGCTCGCGAGCCGACCCGTCCAACCAGCGGCTAAGTCCAACGCGGCGCATTGCTTTTGGCCGGCGGACCCGAACGCCTCGCTCGCGAGCCGACCCGTCCAACCAGCGGCTAAGTCCAACGCGGCGCATTGCTTTCGGCCGTCGGACCCGAACGCCTCGCTCGCGAGCGACCCGTCCAACCAGCGGCTAAGTCCAACGCGGCGCATTGCTTTTGGCCGGCGGACGCGAACGCCTCGCTCGCGAGCCGACCCGGCTCGCGAGCCGACCCGTCCAACCAGCGGCTAAGTCCAACGCGGCGCATTGCTTTTGGCCGGCGGACGCGAATGCCTCGCTCGCGAGCCGACCCGTCCAACCAGCGGCTAAGTCCAACGCGGCGCAATTGCTTTCGGCCGACGGACCCGAACGCCTCGCTCGCGAGCCGACCCCTCCAACCAGCGGCTAAGTCCAAGCGCGGCGCATTGCTTTCGGCCGGCGGACGCGAAAGCCTCGCTCGCGAGCCGACCCCGTCCAACCAGCGGCTAAGTCCAACGCGGCGCATTGCTTTCGGCCGGCGGACGCAAACGCCTCGCTCGCGAGCCGACCCCTCCAACCAGCGGCTAAGTCCAACGCGGCGCATTGCTTTCGGCCGGCGGACGCGAAAGCCTCGCTCGCGAGCCGACCCGTCCAACCAGCGGCTAAGTCCAACGCGGCGGCATTGCTTTTGGCCGGCGGACGCGAACGCCTCGCTCGCGAGCCGACCCGTCCAACCAGCGGCTAAGTCCAACGCGGTGCATTGCTTTCGGCCGGCGGACGCGAACGCCTCGCTCGCGAGCCGACCCGTCCAAACAGCGGCTAAGTCCAACGCGGCGCATTGCTTTTGGCCGGCGGACCCGAACGCCTCGCTCGCGAGCCGACCCGTCCAACCAGCGGCTAAGTCCAACGCGGCGCATTGCTTTCGGCCGTCGGACCCGAACGCCTCGCTCGCGAGCCGGACCCGTCCAACCAGCGGCTAAGTCCAACGCGGCGCATTGCTTTCGGCCGTCGGGACCCGAACGCCTCGCTCGCGAGCCGACCCGTCCAACCAGCGGCTAAGTCCAACGCGGCGCATTGCTTTTGGCCGGCGGACCCGAAACGCTTCGCTCGCGAGCCGACCCGTCCAACCAGCGGCTAAGTCCAACGCGGCGCATTGCTTTCGGCCGTCGGACCCGAAACGCCTCGCTCGCGAGCCGACCCGTCCAACCAGCGGCTAAGTCCAACGCGGCGCATTGCTTTTGGCCGGCGGACCCGAACGCCTCGCTCGCGAGCCGACCCGTCCAACCAGCGGCTAAGTCCAACGCGGCGCATTGCTTTCGGCCGTCGGACCCGAACGCCTCGCTCGCGAGCCGACCCGTCCAACCAGCGGCTAAGTCCAACGCGGCGGCATTGCTTTTGGCCGGCGGACCCGAACGCCTCGCTCGCGAGCCGACCCGTCCCAACCAGCGGCTAAGTCCAACGCGGCGCATTGCTTTCGGCCGTCGGACCCGAACGCCCTCGCTCGCGAGCGACCCGTCCAACCAGCGGCTAAGTCCAACGCGGCGCATTGCTTTTGGCCGGCGGACGCGAACGCCTCGCTCGCGAGCCGACCCGTCCAACCAGCGGCTAAGTCCAACGCGGTGCATTGCTTTCGGCCGGCGGACGCAAACGCCTCGCTCGCGAGCCGACCCCCTCCAACCAGCGGCTAAGTCCAACGCGGCGGCATTGCTTTCGGCCGGCGGACGCAAACGCCTCGCTCGCGAGCCGACCCCTCCAACCAGCGGCTAAGTCCAACGCGGCGCATTGCTATTCGGCCGGCGGACGCGAAAGCCTCGCTCGCGAGCCGACCCGTCCAACCAGCGGCTAAGGTCCAACGCGGCGCATTGCTTTCGGCCGACGGACCCGAACGCCTCGCTCGCGAGCCGACCCCTCCAACCAGCGGCTAAGTCCAACGCGGCGCATTGCTTTCGGCCGGCGGACGCGAAAGCCTCGCTCGCGAGCCGACCCGTCCCAACAGCGGCTAAGTCCAACGCGGCGCATTGCTTTCGGCCGGCGGGACGCAAACGCCTCGCTCGCGAGCCGACCCCTCCAACCAGCGGCTAAGTCCAACGCGGCGCATTGCTTTTCGGCCGGCGGACGCGAAAGCCTCGCTCGCGAGCCGACCCGTCCAACCAGCGGCCTAAGTCCAACGCGGCGCATTGCTTTTGGCCGGCGGACGCGAACGCCTCGCTCGCGAGCCGACCCGTCCAACCAGCGGCTAAGTCCAACGCGGTGCATTGCTTTCGGCCGGCGGACGCGAACGCCCTCGCTCGCGAGCCGACCCGTCCAAACAGCGGCTAAGTCCAACGCGGCGCATTGCTTTTGGCCGGCGGACCCGAACGCCTCGCTCGCGAGCCGACCCGTCCAACCAGCGGCTAAGTCCAACGCGGCGCATTTGCTTTTGGCCGGCAGACCCCGAACGCCTCGCTCGCGAGCCGACCCGTCCAACCAGCGGCTAAGTCCAACGCGGCGCATTGCTTTCGGCCGTCGGACCCGAACGCCTCGCTCGCGAGCCGACTCGTCCAAACAGCGGCTAAGTCCAACGCGGCGCATTGCTTTTGGCCGGCGGACGCGAACGCCCTCGCTCGCGAGCCGACCCGTCCAACCAGCGGCTAAGTCCAACGCGGCGCATTGCTTTCGGCCGTCGGACCCGAACGCCCTCGCTCGGCGAGCCGACCGTCCAACCAGCGGCTAAGTCCAACGCGGCGCATTGCTTTTGGCCGGCAGACCCGAACGCCTCGCTCGCGAGCCGACCCGTCCAACCAGCGGCTAAGTCCAACGCGGCGCATTGCTTTCGGCCGTCGGACCCGAACGCCTCGCTCGCAGAGCCGACCCGTCCAACCAGCGGCTAAGTCCAACGCGGCGCATTGCTTTTGGCCGGCGGACCCGAACGCCTCGCTCGCGAGCCGACCCGTCCAACCAGCGGCTAAGTCCAACGCGGCGCATTGCTTTCGGCCGTCGGACCCGAACGCCTCGCTCGCGAGCCGACCCGTCCAACCAGCGGCTAAGTCCAACGCGGCGCATTGCTTTTGGCCGGCGGACCCGAACGCCTCGCTCGCGAGCCGACCCGTCCAACCAGCGGCTAAGTCCAACGCGGCGCATTGCTTTCGGCCGTCGGACCCGAACGCCTCGCTCGCGAGCCGACCCGTCCAACCAGCGGCTAAGTCCAACGCGGCGCATTGCTTTTGGCCGGCGGACCCGAACGCCTCGCTCGCGAGCCGACCCGTCCAACCAGCGGCTAAGTCCAACGCGGCGCATTGCTTTCGGCCGTCGGACCCGAACGCCTCGCTCGCGAGCGACCCGTCCAACCAGCGGCTAAGTCCAACGCGGCGCATTGCTTTTGGCCGGCGGACGCGAACGCCTCGCTCGCGAGCCGACCCGTCCAACCAGCGGCTAAGTCCAACGCGGTGCATTGCTTTCGGCCGGCGGACGCGAACGCCTCGCTCGCGAGCCGACCCGTCCAAACAGCGGCTAAGTCCAACGCGGCGCATTGCTTTCGGCCGTCGGACCCGAACGCCTCGCTCGCGAGCCGACCCCTCCAACCAGCGGCTAAGTCCAACGCGGCGCATTGCTTTTGGCCGGCGGACGCGAACGCCTCGCTCGCGAGCCGACCCGTCCAACCAGCGGCTAAGTCCCAACGCGGCGCATTGCTTTTGGCCGGCGGACGCGAATGCCTCGCTCGCGAGCCGACCCGTCCCAACCAGCGGCTAAGTCCAACGCGGCGCATTGCTTTCGGCCGACGGACCCGAACGCCTCGCTCGCGAGCCGACCCCCTCCAACCAGCGGCTAAGTCCAACGCGGCGCATTGCTTTCGGCCGGCGGACGCGAAAGCCTCGCTCGCGAGCCGACCCGTCCAACCAGCGGCTAAGTCCAACGCGGCGCATTGCTTTCGGCCGGCGGGACGCAAACGCCTCGCTCGCGAGCCGACCCCTCCAACCAGCGGCTAAGTCCAACGCGGCGCATTGCTTTCGGCCGGCGGACGCGAAAGCCTCGCTCGCGAGCCGACCCGTCCAACCAGCGGCTAAGTCCAACGCGGCGCATTGCTTTTGGCCGGCGGACGCGAACGCCTCGCTCGCGAGCCGACCCGTCCAACCAGCGGCTAAGTCCAACGCGGTGCATTGCTTTCGGCCGGCGGACGCGAACGCCTCGCTCGCGAGCCGACCCGTCCAAACAGCGGCTAAGTCCAACGCGGCGCATTGCTTTTGGCCGGCGGACCCGAACGCCTCGCTCGCGAGCCGACCCGTCCAACCAGCGGCTAAGTCCAACGCGGCGCATTGCTTTCGGCCGTCGGACCCGGAACGCCTCGCTCGCGAGCCGACCCGTCCAACCAGCGGCTAAGTCCAACGCGGCGCATTGCTTTCGGCCGTCGGACCCGAACGCCTCGCTCGCGAGCCGACCCGTCCCAACCAGCGGCTAAGTCCAACGCGGCGCATTGCTTTTGGCCGGCGGACCCGAACGCTTCGCCTCGCGAGCCGACCCGTCCAACCAGCGGCTAAGTCCAACGCGGCGCATTGCTTTCGGCCGTCGGACCCGAACGCCTCGCTCGCGAGCCGACCCCGTCCAACCAGCGGCTAAGTCCAACGCGGCGCATTGCTTTTGGCCGGCGGACCCCGAACGCCTCGCTCGCGAGCCGACCCGTCCAACCAGCGGCTAAGTCCAACGCGGCGCATTGCTTTCGGCCGTCGGACCCGAACGCCTCGCTCGCGAGCCGACCCGTCCAACCAGCGGCTAAGTCCAACGCGGCGCATTGCTTTTGGCCGGCGGACCCGAATACGCCTCGCTCGCGAGCCGACCCGTCCAACCAGCGGCTAAGTCCAACGCGGCGCATTGCTTTCGGCCGTCGGACCCGAACGCCTCGCTCGCGAGCGACCCGTCCAACCAGCGCTAAGTCCAACGCGGCGCATTGCTTTTGGCCGGCGGACGCGAACGCCTCGCTCGCGAGCCGACCCGTCCAACCAGCGGCTAAGTCCAACGCGGTGCATTGCTTTCGCCGGCGGACGCAAACGCCCTCGCTCGCGAGCCGACCCCTCCAACCAGCGGCTAAGTCCAACGCGGCGCATTGCTTTCGGCCGGCGGACGCAAACGCCCTCGCTCGCGAGCCGACCCCCTCCAACCAGCGGCTAAGTCCAACGCGGCGCATTGCTTTCGGCCGGCGGACGCGAAAGCCTCGCTCGCGAGCCGACCCGTCCAACCAGCGGCTAAGTCCAACGCGGCGCATTGCTTTCGGCCGACGGACCCGAACGCCCTCGCTCGCGAGCCGACCCCTCCAACCAGCGGCTAAGTCCAACGCGGCGCATTGCTTTCGGCCGGCGGACGCGAAAGCCTCGCTCGCGAGCCGACCCGTCCAACCAGCGGCTAAGTCCAACGCGGCGCATTGCTTTCGGCCCGGCGGACGCAAACGCCTCGCTCGCGAGCCGACCCCTCCAACCAGCGGCTAAGTCCAACGCGGCGCATTGCTTTCGGCCGGCGGACGCGAAAGCCTCGCTCGCGAGCCGACCCGTCCAACCAGCGGCTAAGTCCAACGCGGCGCATTGCTTTTGGCCGCGGGACGCGAAACGCCTCGCTCGCGAGCCGACCCGTCCCAACCAGCGGCTAAGTCCAACGCGGTGCATTGCTTTCGGCCGGCGGACGCGAACGCCTCGCTCGCGAGCCGACCCGTCCAAAACAGCGGCTAAGTCCAACGCGGCGCATTGCTTTTGGCCGGCGGACCCGAACGCCTCGCTCGCGAGCCGACCCGTCCAACCAGCGGCTAAGTCCAACGCGGCGCATTGCTTTTGGCCGGCAGACCCGAACGCCTCGCTCGCGAGCCGACCCGTCCAACCAGCGGCTAAGTCCAACGCGGCGCATTGCTTTCGGCCGTCGGACCCGAACGCCTCGCTCGCGAGCCGACTCGTCCCAAACAGCGGCTAAGTCCAACGCGGCGCATTGCTTTTGGCCGGCGGGACGCGAACGCCTCGCTCGCGAGCCGACCCCGTCCAACCAGCGGCTAAGTCCAACGCGGCGCATTGCTTTTGGCCGGCGGACGCGAATGCCTCGCTCGCGAGCCGACCCGTCCAACCAGCGGCTAAGTCCAACGCGGCGCGTTGCTTTTGGCCGGCGGACGCCGAACGCCTCGCTCGCGAGCCGACCCCTCCAACCAGCGGCTAAGTTCCAACGCGGCGCATTGCTTTCGGCCCGTCGGACCCGAACGCCTCGCTCGCGAGCCGACCCGTCCAACCAGCGGCTAAGTCCAACGCGGCGCATTGCTTTCGGCCGTCGGACCCGAACGCCTCGCACGCGAGCCGACCCCGTCCAACCAGCGGCTAAGTCCAACGCGGCGCATTGCTTTTGGCCGGCGGACCCGAACGCTTCGCTCGCGAGCCGACCCGTCCAACCAGCGGCTAAGTCCCAACGCGGCGCATTGCTTTCGGCCGTCGGACCCGAACGCCTCGCTCGCGAGCCGACCCGTCCAACCAGCGGCTAAGTCCAACGCGGCGCATTGCTTTTGGCCGGCGGACCCGAACGCCTCGCTCGCGAGCCGACCCGTCCAACCAGCGGCTAAGTCCAACGCGGCGCATTGCTTTCGGCCGTCGGACCCCGAACGCCTCGCTCGCGAGCCGACCCGTCCAACCAGCGGCTAAGTCCAACGCGGCGCATTGCTTTTGGCCGGCGGACCCGAACGCCTCGCTCGCGAGCCGACCCGTCCAACCAGCGGCTAAGTCCAACGCGGCGCATTGCTTTCGGCCGTCGGACCCGAACGCCTCGCTCGCGAGCGACCCGTCCAACCAGCGGCTAAGTCCAACGCGGCGCATTGCTTTTGGCCGGCGGACGCGAACGCCTCGCTCGCGAGCCGACCCGTCCAACCAGCGGCTAAGTCCAACGCGGTGCATTGCTTTCGGCCGGCGGACGCGAACGGCCTCGCTCGCGAGCCGACCCGTCCAAACAGCGGCTAAGTCCAACGCGGCGCATTGCTTTCGGCCGTCGGACCCGAACGCCTCGCTCGCGAGCCGACCCCCTCCAACCAGCGGCTAAGTCCAACGCGGCGCATTGCTTTTGGCCGGCGGGACGCGAACGCCTCGCTCGCGAGCCGACCCGTCCAACCAGCGGCTAAGTCCAACGCGGTGCATTGCTTTCGGCCGGCGGACGCGAACGCCTCGCTCGCGAGCCGACCCGTCCAACCAGCGGCTAAGTCCAACGCGGCGCATTGCTTTTGGCCGGCGGACCCCGAACGCCTCGCTCGCGAGGCCGACCCGTCCAACCAGCGGCTAAGTCCAACGCGGCGCATTGCTTTTGGCCGGCGGACCCGAACGCTTCGCTCGCGAGCCGACCCGTCCCAACCAGCGGGCTAAGTCCAACGCGGCGCATTGCTTTCGGCCGTCGGACCCGAACGCCTCGCTCGCGAGCCGACCCGTCCAACCAGCGGCTAAGTCCAACGCGGCGCATTGCTTTTGGCCGGCGGACCCGAACGCCTCGCTCGCGAGCCGACCCGTCCAACCCAGCGGCTAAGTCCAACGCGGCGCATTGCTTTCGGCCGTCGGACCCGAACGCCTCGCTCGCGAGCCGACCCGTCCAACCAGCGGCTAAGTCCAACGCGGCGCATTGCTTTTGGCCGGCGGACCCGAAACGCCTCGCTCGCGAGCCGACCCGTCCAACCAGCGGCTAAGTCCAACGCGGCGCATTGCTTTCGGGCCGTCGGACCCCGAACGCCTCGCTCGCGAGCGACCCGTCCAACCAGCGGCTAAGTCCAACGCGGCGCATTGCTTTTGGCCGGCGGACCGCGAACGCCTCGCTCGCGAGCCGACCCGTCCAACCAGCGGCTAAGTCCAACGCGGTGCATTGCTTTCGGCCGGCGGACGCGAACGCCTCGCTCGCGAGCCGACCCGTCCAAACAGCGGCTAAGTCCAACGCGGCGCATTGCTTTCGGCCGTCGGACCCGAACGCCTCGCTCGCGAGCCGACCCCTCCAACCAGCGGCTAAGTCCAACGCGGCGCATTGCTTTCGGCCGTCGGACCCGAACGCCTCGCTCGCGAGCGACCCGTCCAACCAGCGGCTAAGTCCAACGCGGCGCATTGCTTTTGGCCGGCGGACGCGAACGCCTCGCTCGCGAGCCGACCCGTCCAACCAGCGGCTAAGTCCAACGCGGCGCATTGCTTTTGGCCGGCGGACCCGAACGCCTCGCTCGCGAGCCGACCCGTCCAACCAGCGGCTAAGTCCAACGCGGCGCATTGCTTTCGGCCGTCGGACCCGAACGCCTCGCTCGCGAGCGACCCGTCCAACCAGCGGCTAAGTCCAACGCGGCGCATTGCTTTTGGCCGGCGGACGCGAACGCCTCGCTCGCGAGCCGACCCGTCCCAACCAGCGGCTAAGTCCAACGCGGTGCATTGCTTTCGGCCGGCGGACGCAAACGCCTCGCTCGCGAGCCGACCCCTCCAACCAGCGGCTAAGTCCAACGCGGCGCATTGCTTTCGGCCGGCGGACGCAAACGCCCTCGCTCGCGAGCCGACCCCTCCAACCAGCGGCTAAGTCCAACGCGGCGCATTGCTTTCGGCCGGCGGACGCGAAAGCCTCGCTCGCGAGCCGACCCGTCCAACCAGCGGCTAAGTCCAACGCGGCGCATTGCTTTCGGCCGACGGACCCGAACGCCTCGCTCGCGAGCCGACCCCTCCAACCAGCGGCTAAGTCCAACGCGGCGCATTGCTTTCGGCCGGCGGGACGCGAAAGCCTCGCTCGCGAGCCGACCCCGTCCAACCAGCGGCTAAGTCCAACGCGGCGCATTGCTTTCGGCCGGCGGACGCAAACGCCTCGCTCGCGAGCCGACCCCTCCAACCAGCGGCTAAGTCCAACGCGGCGCATTGCTTTCGGCCGGCGGACGCGAAAGCCTCGCTCGCGAGCCGACCCGTCCAACCAGCGGCTAAGTCCAACGCGGCGCATTGCTTTTGGCCGGCGGACGCGAACGCCTCGCTCGCGAGCCGACCCGTCCAACCAGCGGCTAAGTCCAACGCGGTGCATTGCTTTCGGCCGGCGGACGCGAACGCCTCGCTCGCGAGCCGACCCGTCCAAACAGCGGCTAAGTCCAACGCGGCGCATTGCTTTTGGCCGGCGGACCCGAACGCCTCGCTCGCGAGCCGACCCGTCCAACCAGCGGCTAAGTCCAACGCGGCGCATTGCTTTTTGGCCGGCAGACCCGAACGCCTCGCTCGCGAGCCGACCCGTCCAACCAGCGGCTAAGTCCAACGCGGCGCATTGCTTTCGGCCGTCGGACCCGAACGCCTCGCTCGCGAGCCGACCTCGTCCAAACAGCGGCTAAGTCCAACGCGGCGCATTGCTTTTGGCCGGCGGACGCGAACGCCTCGCTCGCGAGCCGACCCCGTCCAACCAGCGGCTAAGTCCAACGCGGCGCATTGCTTTTGGCCGGCGGACGCGAATGCCTCGCTCGCGAGCCGACCCGTCCAACCAGCGGCTAAGTCCAACGCGGCGCGTTGCTTTTGGCCGGCGGACGCGAACGCCTCGCTCGCGAGCCGACCCCTCCAACCAGCGGCTAAGTCCAACGCGGCGCATTGCTTTCGGCCGTCGGACCCGAACGCCTCGCTCGCGAGCCGACCCGTCCAACCAGCGGCTAAGTCCAACGCGGCGCATTGCTTTCGGCCGTCGGACCCGAACGCCTCGCTCGCGAGCCGACCCGTCCAACCAGCGGCTAAGTCCAACGCGGCGCATTGCTTTTGGCCGGCGGACCCGAACGCTTCGCTCGCGAGCCGACCCGTCCAACCAGCGGCTAAGTCCAACGCGGCGCATTGCTTTCGGCCGTCGGACCCGAACGCCTCGCTCGCGAGCCGACCCCGTCCAACCAGCGGCTAAGTCCAACGCGGCGCATTGCTTTTGGCCGGCGGACCCGAACGCCTCGCTCGCGAGCCGACCCGTCCAACCAGCGGCTAAGTCCAACGCGGCGCATTGCTTTCGGCCGTCGGACCCGAACGCCTCGCTCGCGAGCCGGACCCGTCCAACCAGCGGCTAAGTCCAACGCGGCGCATTGCTTTTGGCCGGCGGACCCGAACGCCTCGCTCGCGAGCCGACCCGTCCAACCAGCGGCTAAGTCCAACGCGGCGCATTGCTTTCGGCCGTCGGACCCGAACGCCTCGCTCGCGAGCGACCCGTCCAACCAGCGGCTAAGTCCAACGCGGCGCATTGCTTTTGGCCGGCGGACCCGAACGCTTCGCTCGCGAGCCGACCCGTCCAACCAGCGGCTAAGTCCAACGCGGCGCATTGCTTTCGGCCGTCGGACCCGAACGCCTCGCTCGCGAGCCGACCCGTCCAACCAGCGGCTAAGTCCAACGCGGCGCATTGCTTTCGGCCGGCGGACGCGAACGCCTCGCTCGCGAGCCGACCCCGTCCAAACAGCGGCTAAGTCCAACGCGGCGCATTGCTTTTGGCCGGCGGACGCGAATGCCTCGCTCGCGAGCCGACCCGTCCAACCAGCGGCTAAGTCCAACGCGGCGCATTGCTTTCGGCCGACGGACCCGAACGCCTCGCTCGCGAGCCGACCCCCTCCAACCAGCGGCTAAGTCCAACGCGGCGCATTGCTTTCGGCCGGCGGACGCGAAAGCCTCGCTCGCGAGCCGACCCCGTCCAACCAGCGGCTAAGTCCAACGCGGCGCATTGCTTTCGGCCGGCGGACCGCAAACGCCTCGCTCGCGAGCCGACCCCTCCAACCAGCCGGCTAAGTCCAACGCGGCGCATTGCTTTCGGCCGGCGGACGCGAAAGCCTCGCTCGCGAGCCGACCCGTCCAACCAGCGGCTAAGTCCAACGCGGCGCATTGCTTTTGGCCGGCGGACGCGAACGCCTCGCTCGCGAGCCGACCCGTCCAACCAGCGGCTAAGGTCCAACGCGGTGCATTGCTTTCGGCCGGCGGACGCGAACGCCTCGCTCGCGAGCCGACCCGTCCAAACAGCGGCTAAGTCCAACGCGGCGCATTGCTTTTGGCCGGCGGACCCGAACGCCTCGCTCGCGAGCCGACCCGTCCAACCAGCGGCTAAGTCCAACGCGGCGCATTGCTTTCGGCCGTCGGACCCGAACGCCCTCGCTCGCGAGCCGACCCGTCCAACCAGCGGCTAAGTTCCAACGCGGCGCATTGCTTTCGGCCGTCGGACCCGAACGCCTCGCTCGCGAGCCGACCCGTCCAACCAGCGGCTAAGTCCAACGCGGCGCATTGCTTTTGGCCGGCGGACCCGAACGCTTCGCTCGCGAGCCGACCCGTCCAACCAGCGGCTAAGTCCAACGCGGCGCATTGCTTTCGGCCGTCGGACCCGAACGCCTCGCTCGCGAGCCGACCCGTCCAACCAGCGGCTAAGTCCAACGCGGCGCATTGCTTTTGGCCGGCGGACCCGAACGCCTCGCTCGCGAGCCGACCCGTCCAACCAGCGGCTAAGTCCAACGCGGCGCATTGCTTTCGGCCGTCGGACCCGAACGCCTCGCTCGCGAGCCGACCCCGTCCAACCAGCGGCTAAGTCCAACGCGGCGCATTGCTTTTGGCCGGCGGACCCGAACGCCTCGCTCGCGAGCCGACCCGTCCAACCAGCGGCTAAGTCCAACGCGGCGCATTGCTTTCGGCCGTCGGACCCGAACGCCTCGCTCGCGAGCGACCCGTCCAACCAGCGGCTAAGTCCAACGCGGCGCATTGCTTTTGGGCCGGGCGGACGCGAACGCCTCGCTCGCGAGCCGACCCGTCCAACCAGCGGCTAAGTCCAACGCGGTGCATTGCTTTCGGCCGGCGGACGCAAACGCCTCGCTCGCGAGCCGACCCCTCCAACCAGCGGCTAAGTCCAACGCGGCGCATTGCTTTCGGCCGGCGGACGCAAACGCCTCGCTCGCGAGCCGACCCCTCCAACCAGCGGCTAAGTCCAACGCGGCGCATTGCTTTCGGCCGGCGGACGCGAAAGCCTCGCTCGCGAGCCGACCCGTCCAACCAGCGGCTAAGTCCAACGCGGCGCATTGCTTTCGGCCGACGGACCGAACGCCTCGCTCGCGAGCCGACCCCCTCCAACCAGCGGCTAAGTC
>NW_027117038.1:35000-40000 GCF_024137725.1 Prorops nasuta | reverse complement strand
AAAAGAATACAAAACACGGATATATTCCGCTTAAAAACTTTTCGAACCAACGCTATCTAGCGCTCAGTCACATTAGGGCCATTCGGTCTAAGACACCGACCCGTGACTATGCTGTGCTAAGTTTCATACCTCGAGCAGCTAAGCTCACTCCCAACACTCTTATATGTACGAAAAGGTCCGCCGGCAGAACGGCGACGAGCCGGCTATAACATAGTCGGCCATAGGGCAAACTTCTTCGATAGGACCAAAATCAATGAGGTACTTCAAATGATGAAAAAATATTTGCATAACAAAATACTTGTAAACAAATTCCAATAGTTTTAAATAATAAAATTTTATCTAAGATAACATAGTCCAACGCGGCGCATTGCTTTCGGCCGGCGGACGCAAACGCCTCGCTCGCGAGCCGACCCCTCCAACCAGCGGCTAAGTCCAACGCGGCGCATTGCTTTCGGCCGGCGGACGCGAAAGCCTCGCTCGCGAGCCGACCCGTCCAACCAGCGGCTAAGTCCAACGCGGCGCATTGCTTTCGGCCGACGGACCCGAACGCCTCGCTCGCGAGCCGACCCCTCCAACCAGCGGCTAAGTCCAACGCGGCGCATTGCTTTCGGCCGGCGGACGCGAAAGCCTCGCTCGCGAGCCGACCCGTCCAACCAGCGGCTAAGTCCAACGCGGCGCATTGCTTTCGGCCGGCGGACGCAAACGCCTCGCTCGCGAGCCGACCCCTCCAACCAGCGGCTAAGTCCAACGCGGCGCATTGCTTTCGGCCGGCGGACGCAAACGCCTCGCTCGCGAGCCGACCCCTCCAACCAGCGGCTAAGTCCAACGCGGCGCATTGCTTTCGGCCGGCGGACGCGAAAGCCTCGCTCGCGAGCCGACCCGTCCAACCAGCGGCTAAGTCCAACGCGGCGCATTGCTTTCGGCCGACGGACCCGAACGCCTCGCTCGCGAGCCGACCCCTCCAACCAGCGGCTAAGTCCAACGCGGCGCATTGCTTTCGGCCGGCGGACGCAAACGCCTCGCTCGCGAGCCGACCCCTCCAACCAGCGGCTAAGTCCAACGCGGCGCATTGCTTTCGGCCGGCGGACGCGAAAGCCTCGCTCGCGAGCCGACCCGTCCAACCAGCGGCTAAGTCCAACGCGGCGCATTGCTTTCGGCCGGCGGACGCAAACGCCTCGCTCGCGAGCCGACCCCTCCAACCAGCGGCTAAGTCCAACGCGGCGCATTGCTTTCGGCCGGCGGACGCGAAAGCCTCGCTCGCGAGCCGACCCGTCCAACCAGCGGCTAAGTCCAACGCGGCGCATTGCTTTTGGCCGGCGGACGCGAACGCCTCGCTCGCGAGCCGACCCGTCCAACCAGCGGCTAAGTCCAACGCGGTGCATTGCTTTCGGCCGTCGGACCCGAACGCCTCGCTCGCGAGCCGACTCGTCCAAACAGCGGCTAAGTCCAACGCGGCGCATTGCTTTTGGCCGGCGGACGCGAACGCCTCGCTCGCGAGCCGACCCGTCCAACCAGCGGCTAAGTCCAACGCGGCGCATTGCTTTTGGCCGGCGGACGCGAATGCCTCGCTCGCGAGCCGACCCGTCCAACCAGCGGCTAAGTCCAACGCGGCGCGTTGCTTTTGGCCGGCGGACGCGAACGCCTCGCTCGCGAGCCGACCCCTCCAACCAGCGGCTAAGTCCAACGCGGCGCATTGCTTTCGGCCGTCGGACCCGAACGCCTCGCTCGCGAGCCGACCCGTCCAACCAGCGGCTAAGTCCAACGCGGCGCATTGCTTTCGGCCGTCGGACCCGAACGCCTCGCTCGCGAGCCGACCCGTCCAACCAGCGGCTAAGTCCAACGCGGTGCATTGCTTTCGGCCGGCGGACGCGAACGCCTCGCTCGCGAGCCGACCCGTCCAAACAGCGGCTAAGTCCAACGCGGCGCATTGCTTTTGGCCGGCGGACCCGAACGCCTCGCTCGCGAGCCGACCCGTCCAACCAGCGGCTAAGTCCAACGCGGCGCGTTGCTTTTGGCCGGCGGACGCGAACGCCTCGCTCGCGAGCCGACCCCTCCAACCAGCGGCTAAGTCCAACGCGGCGCGTTGCTTTTGGCCGGCGGACGCGAACGCCTCGCTCGCGAGCCGACCCGTCCAACCAGCGGCTAAGTCCAACGCGGCGCATTGCTTTCGGCCGTCGGACCCGAACGCCTCGCTCGCGAGCCGACCCGTCCAACCAGCGGCTAAGTCCAACGCGGCGCATTGCTTTTGGCCGGCGGACCCGAACGCTTCGCTCGCGAGCCGACCCGTCCAACCAGCGGCTAAGTCCAACGCGGCGCATTGCTTTCGGCCGTCGGACCCGAACGCCTCGCTCGCGAGCCGACCCGTCCAACCAGCGGCTAAGTCCAACGCGGCGCATTGCTTTTGGCCGGCGGACCCGAACGCCTCGCTCGCGAGCCGACCCGTCCAACCAGCGGCTAAGTCCAACGCGGCGCATTGCTTTCGGCCGTCGGACCCGAACGCCTCGCTCGCGAGCCGACCCGTCCAACCAGCGGCTAAGTCCAACGCGGCGCATTGCTTTTGGCCGGCGGACCCGAACGCCTCGCTCGCGAGCCGACCCGTCCAACCAGCGGCTAAGTCCAACGCGGCGCATTGCTTTCGGCCGTCGGACCCGAACGCCTCGCTCGCGAGCGACCCGTCCAACCAGCGGCTAAGTCCAACGCGGCGCATTGCTTTTGGCCGGCGGACGCGAACGCCTCGCTCGCGAGCCGACCCGTCCAACCAGCGGCTAAGTCCAACGCGGTGCATTGCTTTCGGCCGGCGGACGCGAACGCCTCGCTCGCGAGCCGACCCGTCCAAACAGCGGCTAAGTCCAACGCGGCGCATTGCTTTCGGCCGTCGGACCCGAACGCCTCGCTCGCGAGCCGACCCCTCCAACCAGCGGCTAAGTCCAACGCGGCGCATTGCTTTTGGCCGGCGGACGCGAACGCCTCGCTCGCGAGCCGACCCGTCCAACCAGCGGCTAAGTCCAACGCGGCGCATTGCTTTTGGCCGGCGGACGCGAATGCCTCGCTCGCGAGCCGACCCGTCCAACCAGCGGCTAAGTCCAACGCGGCGCGTTGCTTTTGGCCGGCGGACGCGAACGCCTCGCTCGCGAGCCGACCCCTCCAACCAGCGGCTAAGTCCAACGCGGCGCATTGCTTTCGGCCGTCGGACCCGAACGCCTCGCTCGCGAGCCGACCCGTCCAACCAGCGGCTAAGTCCAACGCGGCGCATTGCTTTCGGCCGTCGGACCCGAACGCCTCGCTCGCGAGCCGACCCCTCCAACCAGCGGCTAAGTCCAACGCGGCGCATTGCTTTCGGCCGGCGGACGCAAACGCCTCGCTCGCGAGCCGACCCCTCCAACCAGCGGCTAAGTCCAACGCGGCGCATTGCTTTCGGCCGGCGGACGCGAAAGCCTCGCTCGCGAGCCGACCCGTCCAACCAGCGGCTAAGTCCAACGCGGCGCATTGCTTTCGGCCGGCGGACGCAAACGCCTCGCTCGCGAGCCGACCCCTCCAACCAGCGGCTAAGTCCAACGCGGCGCATTGCTTTCGGCCGGCGGACGCGAAAGCCTCGCTCGCGAGCCGACCCGTCCAACCAGCGGCTAAGTCCAACGCGGCGCATTGCTTTTGGCCGGCGGACGCGAACGCCTCGCTCGCGAGCCGACCCGTCCAACCAGCGGCTAAGTCCAACGCGGTGCATTGCTTTCGGCCGTCGGACCCGAACGCCTCGCTCGCGAGCCGACTCGTCCAAACAGCGGCTAAGTCCAACGCGGCGCATTGCTTTTGGCCGGCGGACGCGAACGCCTCGCTCGCGAGCCGACCCGTCCAACCAGCGGCTAAGTCCAACGCGGCGCATTGCTTTTGGCCGGCGGACGCGAATGCCTCGCTCGCGAGCCGACCCGTCCAACCAGCGGCTAAGTCCAACGCGGCGCGTTGCTTTTGGCCGGCGGACGCGAACGCCTCGCTCGCGAGCCGACCCCTCCAACCAGCGGCTAAGTCCAACGCGGCGCATTGCTTTCGGCCGTCGGACCCGAACGCCTCGCTCGCGAGCCGACCCGTCCAACCAGCGGCTAAGTCCAACGCGGCGCATTGCTTTCGGCCGTCGGACCCGAACGCCTCGCTCGCGAGCCGACCCGTCCAACCAGCGGCTAAGTCCAACGCGGTGCATTGCTTTCGGCCGGCGGACGCGAACGCCTCGCTCGCGAGCCGACCCGTCCAAACAGCGGCTAAGTCCAACGCGGCGCATTGCTTTTGGCCGGCGGACCCGAACGCCTCGCTCGCGAGCCGACCCGTCCAACCAGCGGCTAAGTCCAACGCGGCGCGTTGCTTTTGGCCGGCGGACGCGAACGCCTCGCTCGCGAGCCGACCCCTCCAACCAGCGGCTAAGTCCAACGCGGCGCGTTGCTTTTGGCCGGCGGACGCGAACGCCTCGCTCGCGAGCCGACCCGTCCAACCAGCGGCTAAGTCCAACGCGGCGCATTGCTTTCGGCCGTCGGACCCGAACGCCTCGCTCGCGAGCCGACCCGTCCAACCAGCGGCTAAGTCCAACGCGGCGCATTGCTTTTGGCCGGCGGACCCGAACGCTTCGCTCGCGAGCCGACCCGTCCAACCAGCGGCTAAGTCCAACGCGGCGCATTGCTTTCGGCCGTCGGACCCGAACGCCTCGCTCGCGAGCCGACCCGTCCAACCAGCGGCTAAGTCCAACGCGGCGCATTGCTTTTGGCCGGCGGACCCGAACGCCTCGCTCGCGAGCCGACCCGTCCAACCAGCGGCTAAGTCCAACGCGGCGCATTGCTTTCGGCCGTCGGACCCGAACGCCTCGCTCGCGAGCCGACCCGTCCAACCAGCGGCTAAGTCCAACGCGGCGCATTGCTTTTGGCCGGCGGACCCGAACGCCTCGCTCGCGAGCCGACCCGTCCAACCAGCGGCTAAGTCCAACGCGGCGCATTGCTTTCGGCCGTCGGACCCGAACGCCTCGC
>NW_027117038.1:25000-27500 GCF_024137725.1 Prorops nasuta | reverse complement strand
GTGGTTGGACTTTGCTCTATCGGGACCTCTTCCTCGATAGGCATTACTTGAGGTGTCTCCTCCTCCTGGGCAGCTTCAGGTTCGCAGAGAAGACTACCATCCCGTGCGTCCTGTGACACGGGTACATCGGAGCGTGCTTCCTCCCTTCTTACCCTCACATACTCCTCTCGCCTCCTTTGGTATTGAGGGTCCCTATTTCGCTTGTCACTAATTTGTTTAGGGGTCCTAGAGGTAAGCACCTCGGAAATTAATTTATTGATCATCCTCTCGCCATGAAACCGCCATTCAAGTTCCAGGAGGAGTCGCGTCTCCTCCTCCTGCCACTGTCCGTCACGCATGGTTCTGGACTCTCTGGCAGTTTCAGGTGCTCTTGTCTCCGCTCTTAATAAATTTCTGGTGAGAGGATGTCTGTGACGTTGGTGCTGTCCTAACCCGATCTTAGTTTTAAAGGACTCGTCACAATCTCGACACTTGAATTCTTCTACAGCTTGTGTCGGCTTTGGCCCACTACACTTGGGCATATGACATAGCGCTGCGTGTCTCTTCTCATACAGTTTTTGACAGTTAGCGCACCTATATCTAACTGAGACACTTTTGTGTTGCTTTTTCAGATGGCCCTCTTCATCTGTCAGCGCTAGCGCCTGGAAATTCCCTTTGCCCGTATTGAGACAGATACGGCAGGATCTTACTGCAAAGGGAAGTTCAATCTCATAACCAGGAACATTGCCGTGGTCGTCATAAATTGGCCCCCTTCTGGCTGCTGCCCTTGGAGTGGGGCCGTGCTCCCCGAGCTCCGAGGCTTCGCTATCATTACTTGCAGCTGATAAAATTATTATCCAGAACGGGTTGCTAACCCGAACTTGAGATTTTCCCCCCTACTGACCGGAGGTTGGTCCCTTCACCTACATCTCTTTAAAGAACTGTCTCCAGTTTCCGGTAGACCGGCGACCCGGTGGACGTAGGCTATGGTAGGATAGGGCATTGACTCCCATTACGGGTCTCAAATGCGCGCCATCTCTAACCACTTAGTTGACATCGGGCAGCCCAAAAGCAAGCTCGGGTGAGAAATATTCTAAGTCCAACTCGGCGCATTGCTTTGCAACCGCAAGACCCAGAAAAACTCTAAGTCCAACGCGGCGCATTGCTTTTGCGTGCGCCGGACCAGAAAAATCCCAAGTCCAACGCGGCGCATTGCTTTACACGCGCCGGACCGGAAAAAATTCTAAGTCCAACGCGGCGCATTGCTTTGCTCCAAGGGTCCGTCAATGACTAGGTCCCACGCGGCGCATTGCTTTTGAAACCGCCGTATTCACCGGATAAGCCATTCGCCCCCGCACCACCGGGGGTTGGCACACATGTACTCTCGCTTTAAATCCAATATCTACACTTTGAAGTCGGATTCCTCAGGGAGAGCCTTTTATAGCCGCAACCGTTAGCCATTCCTTAACGGAATGTTACCAGCCTACACCAACGAGGAGGTGGCAGTCGGCGCTTGTTCGCCACGAGTAAAGGCGTTCCTCTCGGGTCCCTTTGTAGCAATCATCCGTGGTGAGCAGATGACGTGGAGAAAACTATAGGCTCTTTCTTAAGAGAGTCATAGTTACTCCCGCCGTTTACCCGCGCTTGCTTGAATTTCTTCACGTTGACATTCAGAGCACTGGGCAGAAATCACATTGCGTCAACACCCGCGAGGGCCATCGCAATGCTTTGTTTTAATTAGACAGTCGGATTCCCCTAGTCCGTGCCAGTTCTGAGCTGAGCGTTGAATGGCGGCCGAAGAGAACGACCGCGCAAGTAAATTGACACGGAAGCCTCGCAGCAAGGACGTTTCGCGGGAGGCCAAGGCACGGGACCGAGCTCGGATCCCAAACCGTTTCCGGCAGTTCACCTCGCCCAGGCCCGGCACGTCAGCCTGACCACGCTTCCCGACCAAGCCCGACACGCCCCGCTCCTCAGAGCCAATCCTTATTCCGAAGTTACGGATCCAATTTGCCGACTTCCCTTACCTACATTAGTCTATCGACTAGAGGCTCTTTACCTTGGAGACCTGCTGCGGATATGGGTACGAACCGGCGCGACACCTCCACGTGGCCCTCTCCTGGATTTTCAAGGTCCGAGGGGAAGATCCGGACACCGCCGCAACTGCGGTGCTCTTCGCGTTCCAAACCCTATCTCCCTGCTAGAGGTTTCCAGGGAACTCGAACGCTTATACAGAAAAGAAAACTCTTCCCGGATCTCCCGACGGCGTCTCCAGGTCATTTTGGGTTACCCCGACGAACACCTCTTGCGAGGGCCCGAATTGTATGCGGTTCCGCTGCCGGGTTCCGGAATAGGAACCGGATTCCCTTTCGCCCGACGGGTGTGTATCTCTCAATGAGAAAACATTCGTTCGATACACCGTCATCGACATAGGATTTCTCCTAGGGCTTAGGATCGACTGACTCGTGTGCAACGGCTGTTCACACGAAACCCTTCTCCACGTCAGTCCTCCAGGGCCTCG
>NW_027117038.1:0-20000 GCF_024137725.1 Prorops nasuta | reverse complement strand
CCATAACTGATTTAATGAGCCATTCGCGGTTTCACCTTAATTCGGCATGCACTGAGACATGCATGGCTTAATCTTTGAGACAAGCATATGACTACTGGCAGGATCAACCAGGGAGCTTGGATCAACGCGTGGAAAACCACTACGTACGAAGCAAGCATCGTGAGAAAGTGTCGCAGGAAATATGGCAATTACACCTACATTCACCACGCAGACACAAAATCACGAATACCTAAAGCGAACACCGCAGTCGAGTCTTTACTTAAAAATCCCGATCTGCAGAGACACTTTCCAAATTCAATAGATAAAACCTCTAAGTCAGCTCGAAACTTCCCCCGTAAAAAGGAAGAATCGAGCAAAACTGTAAGGCTATTCCAACATTGTTACACAATCTCTTCAAACATTCTTCTGACAAAAAACAAAGTTAAAGTCAAAACTTCATGGCTGACTTTCTCTAAAGTCCTTCACAACATACGGTGAATAACATATTCTCGCTCGGAACTTTGAGTGATTTTTCAGTGAGCCAAAAAGAATACAAAACACGGATATATTCCGCTTAAAAACTTTTCGAACCAACGCTATCTAGCGCTCAGTCACATTAGGGCCATTCGGTCTAAGACACCGACCCGTGACTATGCTGTGCTAAGTTTCATACCTCGAGCAGCTAAGCTCACTCCCAACACTCTTATATGTACGAAAAGGTCCGCCGGCAGAACGGCGACGAGCCGGCTATAACATAGTCGGCCATAGGGCAAACTTCTTCGATAGGACCAAAATCAATGAGGTACTTCAAATGATGAAAAAATATTTGCATAACAAAATACTTGTAAACAAATTCCAATAGTTTTAAATAATAAAATTTTATCTAAGATAACATAGTCCAACGCGGCGCATTGCTTTCGGCCGGCGGACGCAAACGCCTCGCTCGCGAGCCGACCCGTCCAACCAGCGGCTAAGTCCAACGCGGCGCATTGCTTTCGGCCGGCGGACGCAAACGCCTCGCTCGCGAGCCGACCCCTCCAACCAGCGGCTAAGTCCAACGCGGCGCATTGCTTTCGGCCGGCGGACGCGAAAGCCTCGCTCGCGAGCCGACCCGTCCAACCAGCGGCTAAGTCCAACGCGGCGCATTGCTTTTGGCCGGCGGACGCGAACGCCTCGCTCGCGAGCCGACCCGTCCAACCAGCGGCTAAGTCCAACGCGGTGCATTGCTTTCGGCCGGCGGACGCGAACGCCTCGCTCGCGAGCCGACCCGTCCAAACAGCGGCTAAGTCCAACGCGGCGCATTGCTTTTGGCCGGCGGACCCGAACGCCTCGCTCGCGAGCCGACCCGTCCAACCAGCGGCTAAGTCCAACGCGGCGCATTGCTTTTGGCCGGCAGACCCGAACGCCTCGCTCGCGAGCCGACCCGTCCAACCAGCGGCTAAGTCCAACGCGGCGCATTGCTTTCGGCCGTCGGACCCGAACGCCTCGCTCGCGAGCCGACTCGTCCAAACAGCGGCTAAGTCCAACGCGGCGCATTGCTTTTGGCCGGCGGACGCGAACGCCTCGCTCGCGAGCCGACCCGTCCAACCAGCGGCTAAGTCCAACGCGGCGCATTGCTTTTGGCCGGCGGACGCGAATGCCTCGCTCGCGAGCCGACCCGTCCAACCAGCGGCTAAGTCCAACGCGGCGCATTGCTTTCGGCCGGCGGACGCAAACGCCTCGCTCGCGAGCCGACCCCTCCAACCAGCGGCTAAGTCCAACGCGGCGCATTGCTTTCGGCCGGCGGACGCGAAAGCCTCGCTCGCGAGCCGACCCGTCCAACCAGCGGCTAAGTCCAACGCGGCGCATTGCTTTTGGCCGGCGGACGCGAACGCCTCGCTCGCGAGCCGACCCGTCCAACCAGCGGCTAAGTCCAACGCGGTGCATTGCTTTCGGCCGGCGGACGCGAACGCCTCGCTCGCGAGCCGACCCGTCCAAACAGCGGCTAAGTCCAACGCGGCGCATTGCTTTTGGCCGGCGGACCCGAACGCCTCGCTCGCGAGCCGACCCGTCCAACCAGCGGCTAAGTCCAACGCGGCGCATTGCTTTTGGCCGGCAGACCCGAACGCCTCGCTCGCGAGCCGACCCGTCCAACCAGCGGCTAAGTCCAACGCGGCGCATTGCTTTCGGCCGTCGGACCCGAACGCCTCGCTCGCGAGCCGACTCGTCCAAACAGCGGCTAAGTCCAACGCGGCGCATTGCTTTTGGCCGGCGGACGCGAACGCCTCGCTCGCGAGCCGACCCGTCCAACCAGCGGCTAAGTCCAACGCGGCGCATTGCTTTTGGCCGGCGGACGCGAATGCCTCGCTCGCGAGCCGACCCGTCCAACCAGCGGCTAAGTCCAACGCGGCGCGTTGCTTTTGGCCGGCGGACGCGAACGCCTCGCTCGCGAGCCGACCCCTCCAACCAGCGGCTAAGTCCAACGCGGCGCATTGCTTTCGGCCGTCGGACCCGAACGCCTCGCTCGCGAGCCGACCCGTCCAACCAGCGGCTAAGTCCAACGCGGCGCATTGCTTTCGGCCGTCGGACCCGAACGCCTCGCTCGCGAGCCGACCCGTCCAACCAGCGGCTAAGTCCAACGCGGCGCATTGCTTTTGGCCGGCGGACCCGAACGCTTCGCTCGCGAGCCGACCCGTCCAACCAGCGGCTAAGTCCAACGCGGCGCATTGCTTTCGGCCGTCGGACCCGAACGCCTCGCTCGCGAGCCGACCCGTCCAACCAGCGGCTAAGTCCAACGCGGCGCATTGCTTTTGGCCGGCGGACCCGAACGCCTCGCTCGCGAGCCGACCCGTCCAACCAGCGGCTAAGTCCAACGCGGCGCATTGCTTTCGGCCGTCGGACCCGAACGCCTCGCTCGCGAGCCGACCCGTCCAACCAGCGGCTAAGTCCAACGCGGCGCATTGCTTTCGGCCGTCGGACCCGAACGCCTCGCTCGCGAGCGACCCGTCCAACCAGCGGCTAAGTCCAACGCGGCGCATTGCTTTTGGCCGGCGGACGCGAACGCCTCGCTCGCGAGCCGACCCGTCCAACCAGCGGCTAAGTCCAACGCGGTGCATTGCTTTCGGCCGGCGGACGCGAACGCCTCGCTCGCGAGCCGACCCGTCCAAACAGCGGCTAAGTCCAACGCGGCGCATTGCTTTCGGCCGTCGGACCCGAACGCCTCGCTCGCGAGCCGACCCCTCCAACCAGCGGCTAAGTCCAACGCGGCGCATTGCTTTTGGCCGGCGGACGCGAACGCCTCGCTCGCGAGCCGACCCGTCCAACCAGCGGCTAAGTCCAACGCGGTGCATTGCTTTCGGCCGGCGGACGCGAACGCCTCGCTCGCGAGCCGACCCGTCCAACCAGCGGCTAAGTCCAACGCGGCGCATTGCTTTTGGCCGGCGGACCCGAACGCCTCGCTCGCGAGCCGACCCGTCCAACCAGCGGCTAAGTCCAACGCGGCGCATTGCTTTCGGCCGGCGGACGCAAACGCCTCGCTCGCGAGCCGACCCCTCCAACCAGCGGCTAAGTCCAACGCGGCGCATTGCTTTCGGCCGGCGGACGCGAAAGCCTCGCTCGCGAGCCGACCCGTCCAACCAGCGGCTAAGTCCAACGCGGCGCATTGCTTTCGGCCGACGGACCCGAACGCCTCGCTCGCGAGCCGACCCCTCCAACCAGCGGCTAAGTCCAACGCGGCGCATTGCTTTCGGCCGGCGGACGCAAACGCCTCGCTCGCGAGCCGACCCCTCCAACCAGCGGCTAAGTCCAACGCGGCGCATTGCTTTCGGCCGGCGGACGCGAAAGCCTCGCTCGCGAGCCGACCCGTCCAACCAGCGGCTAAGTCCAACGCGGCGCATTGCTTTCGGCCGGCGGACGCGAAAGCCTCGCTCGCGAGCCGACCCGTCCAACCAGCGGCTAAGTCCAACGCGGCGCATTGCTTTCGGCCGACGGACCCGAACGCCTCGCTCGCGAGCCGACCCCTCCAACCAGCGGCTAAGTCCAACGCGGCGCATTGCTTTCGGCCGGCGGACGCAAACGCCTCGCTCGCGAGCCGACCCCTCCAACCAGCGGCTAAGTCCAACGCGGCGCATTGCTTTCGGCCGGCGGACGCGAAAGCCTCGCTCGCGAGCCGACCCCTCCAACCAGCGGCTAAGTCCAACGCGGCGCATTGCTTTCGGCCGGCGGACGCGAAAGCCTCGCTCGCGAGCCGACCCGTCCAACCAGCGGCTAAGTCCAACGCGGCGCATTGCTTTTGGCCGGCGGACGCGAACGCCTCGCTCGCGAGCCGACCCGTCCAACCAGCGGCTAAGTCCAACGCGGTGCATTGCTTTCGGCCGGCGGACGCGAACGCCTCGCTCGCGAGCCGACCCGTCCAAACAGCGGCTAAGTCCAACGCGGCGCATTGCTTTTGGCCGGCGGACCCGAACGCCTCGCTCGCGAGCCGACCCGTCCAACCAGCGGCTAAGTCCAACGCGGCGCATTGCTTTTGGCCGGCGGACCCGAACGCCTCGCTCGCGAGCCGACCCGTCCAACCAGCGGCTAAGTCCAACGCGGCGCATTGCTTTCGGCCGTCGGACCCGAACGCCTCGCTCGCGAGCCGACTCGTCCAAACAGCGGCTAAGTCCAACGCGGCGCATTGCTTTTGGCCGGCGGACGCGAACGCCTCGCTCGCGAGCCGACCCGTCCAACCAGCGGCTAAGTCCAACGCGGCGCATTGCTTTTGGCCGGCGGACGCGAATGCCTCGCTCGCGAGCCGACCCGTCCAACCAGCGGCTAAGTCCAACGCGGCGCGTTGCTTTTGGCCGGCGGACGCGAACGCCTCGCTCGCGAGCCGACCCCTCCAACCAGCGGCTAAGTCCAACGCGGCGCATTGCTTTCGGCCGTCGGACCCGAACGCCTCGCTCGCGAGCCGACCCGTCCAACCAGCGGCTAAGTCCAACGCGGCGCATTGCTTTCGGCCGTCGGACCCGAACGCCTCGCTCGCGAGCCGACCCGTCCAACCAGCGGCTAAGTCCAACGCGGCGCATTGCTTTTGGCCGGCGGACCCGAACGCTTCGCTCGCGAGCCGACCCGTCCAACCAGCGGCTAAGTCCAACGCGGCGCATTGCTTTCGGCCGTCGGACCCGAACGCCTCGCTCGCGAGCCGACCCGTCCAACCAGCGGCTAAGTCCAACGCGGCGCATTGCTTTTGGCCGGCGGACCCGAACGCCTCGCTCGCGAGCCGACCCGTCCAACCAGCGGCTAAGTCCAACGCGGCGCATTGCTTTCGGCCGTCGGACCCGAACGCCTCGCTCGCGAGCCGACCCGTCCAACCAGCGGCTAAGTCCAACGCGGCGCATTGCTTTCGGCCGTCGGACCCGAACGCCTCGCTCGCGAGCGACCCGTCCAACCAGCGGCTAAGTCCAACGCGGCGCATTGCTTTTGGCCGGCGGACGCGAACGCCTCGCTCGCGAGCCGACCCGTCCAACCAGCGGCTAAGTCCAACGCGGTGCATTGCTTTCGGCCGGCGGACGCGAACGCCTCGCTCGCGAGCCGACCCGTCCAAACAGCGGCTAAGTCCAACGCGGCGCATTGCTTTCGGCCGTCGGACCCGAACGCCTCGCTCGCGAGCCGACCCCTCCAACCAGCGGCTAAGTCCAACGCGGCGCATTGCTTTTGGCCGGCGGACGCGAACGCCTCGCTCGCGAGCCGACCCGTCCAACCAGCGGCTAAGTCCAACGCGGTGCATTGCTTTCGGCCGGCGGACGCGAACGCCTCGCTCGCGAGCCGACCCGTCCAACCAGCGGCTAAGTCCAACGCGGCGCATTGCTTTTGGCCGGCGGACCCGAACGCCTCGCTCGCGAGCCGACCCGTCCAACCAGCGGCTAAGTCCAACGCGGCGCATTGCTTTCGGCCGGCGGACGCAAACGCCTCGCTCGCGAGCCGACCCCTCCAACCAGCGGCTAAGTCCAACGCGGCGCATTGCTTTCGGCCGGCGGACGCGAAAGCCTCGCTCGCGAGCCGACCCGTCCAACCAGCGGCTAAGTCCAACGCGGCGCATTGCTTTCGGCCGACGGACCCGAACGCCTCGCTCGCGAGCCGACCCCTCCAACCAGCGGCTAAGTCCAACGCGGCGCATTGCTTTCGGCCGGCGGACGCAAACGCCTCGCTCGCGAGCCGACCCCTCCAACCAGCGGCTAAGTCCAACGCGGCGCATTGCTTTCGGCCGGCGGACGCGAAAGCCTCGCTCGCGAGCCGACCCGTCCAACCAGCGGCTAAGTCCAACGCGGCGCATTGCTTTCGGCCGACGGACCCGAACGCCTCGCTCGCGAGCCGACCCCTCCAACCAGCGGCTAAGTCCAACGCGGCGCATTGCTTTCGGCCGGCGGACGCAAACGCCTCGCTCGCGAGCCGACCCCTCCAACCAGCGGCTAAGTCCAACGCGGCGCATTGCTTTCGGCCGGCGGACGCAAACGCCTCGCTCGCGAGCCGACCCCTCCAACCAGCGGCTAAGTCCAACGCGGCGCATTGCTTTCGGCCGGCGGACGCGAAAGCCTCGCTCGCGAGCCGACCCGTCCAACCAGCGGCTAAGTCCAACGCGGCGCATTGCTTTCGGCCGACGGACCCGAACGCCTCGCTCGCGAGCCGACCCCTCCAACCAGCGGCTAAGTCCAACGCGGCGCATTGCTTTCGGCCGGCGGACGCGAAAGCCTCGCTCGCGAGCCGACCCGTCCAACCAGCGGCTAAGTCCAACGCGGCGCATTGCTTTCGGCCGGCGGACGCAAACGCCTCGCTCGCGAGCCGACCCCTCCAACCAGCGGCTAAGTCCAACGCGGCGCATTGCTTTCGGCCGGCGGACGCGAAAGCCTCGCTCGCGAGCCGACCCGTCCAACCAGCGGCTAAGTCCAACGCGGCGCATTGCTTTTGGCCGGCGGACGCGAACGCCTCGCTCGCGAGCCGACCCGTCCAACCAGCGGCTAAGTCCAACGCGGTGCATTGCTTTCGGCCGGCGGACGCGAACGCCTCGCTCGCGAGCCGACCCGTCCAAACAGCGGCTAAGTCCAACGCGGCGCATTGCTTTCGGCCGTCGGACCCGAACGCCTCGCTCGCGAGCCGACCCCTCCAACCAGCGGCTAAGTCCAACGCGGCGCATTGCTTTTGGCCGGCGGACGCGAACGCCTCGCTCGCGAGCCGACCCGTCCAACCAGCGGCTAAGTCCAACGCGGTGCATTGCTTTCGGCCGGCGGACGCGAACGCCTCGCTCGCGAGCCGACCCGTCCAACCAGCGGCTAAGTCCAACGCGGCGCATTGCTTTTGGCCGGCGGACCCGAACGCCTCGCTCGCGAGCCGACCCGTCCAACCAGCGGCTAAGTCCAACGCGGCGCATTGCTTTCGGCCGGCGGACGCAAACGCCTCGCTCGCGAGCCGACCCCTCCAACCAGCGGCTAAGTCCAACGCGGCGCATTGCTTTCGGCCGGCGGACGCGAAAGCCTCGCTCGCGAGCCGACCCGTCCAACCAGCGGCTAAGTCCAACGCGGCGCATTGCTTTCGGCCGACGGACCCGAACGCCTCGCTCGCGAGCCGACCCCTCCAACCAGCGGCTAAGTCCAACGCGGCGCATTGCTTTCGGCCGGCGGACGCAAACGCCTCGCTCGCGAGCCGACCCCTCCAACCAGCGGCTAAGTCCAACGCGGCGCATTGCTTTCGGCCGGCGGACGCGAAAGCCTCGCTCGCGAGCCGACCCGTCCAACCAGCGGCTAAGTCCAACGCGGCGCATTGCTTTCGGCCGACGGACCCGAACGCCTCGCTCGCGAGCCGACCCCTCCAACCAGCGGCTAAGTCCAACGCGGCGCATTGCTTTCGGCCGGCGGACGCAAACGCCTCGCTCGCGAGCCGACCCCTCCAACCAGCGGCTAAGTCCAACGCGGCGCATTGCTTTCGGCCGGCGGACGCGAAAGCCTCGCTCGCGAGCCGACCCCTCCAACCAGCGGCTAAGTCCAACGCGGCGCATTGCTTTCGGCCGGCGGACGCGAAAGCCTCGCTCGCGAGCCGACCCGTCCAACCAGCGGCTAAGTCCAACGCGGCGCATTGCTTTTGGCCGGCGGACGCGAACGCCTCGCTCGCGAGCCGACCCGTCCAACCAGCGGCTAAGTCCAACGCGGTGCATTGCTTTCGGCCGGCGGACGCGAACGCCTCGCTCGCGAGCCGACCCGTCCAAACAGCGGCTAAGTCCAACGCGGCGCATTGCTTTTGGCCGGCGGACCCGAACGCCTCGCTCGCGAGCCGACCCGTCCAACCAGCGGCTAAGTCCAACGCGGCGCATTGCTTTTGGCCGGCGGACCCGAACGCCTCGCTCGCGAGCCGACCCGTCCAACCAGCGGCTAAGTCCAACGCGGCGCATTGCTTTCGGCCGTCGGACCCGAACGCCTCGCTCGCGAGCCGACTCGTCCAAACAGCGGCTAAGTCCAACGCGGCGCATTGCTTTTGGCCGGCGGACGCGAACGCCTCGCTCGCGAGCCGACCCGTCCAACCAGCGGCTAAGTCCAACGCGGCGCATTGCTTTTGGCCGGCGGACGCGAATGCCTCGCTCGCGAGCCGACCCGTCCAACCAGCGGCTAAGTCCAACGCGGCGCGTTGCTTTTGGCCGGCGGACGCGAACGCCTCGCTCGCGAGCCGACCCCTCCAACCAGCGGCTAAGTCCAACGCGGCGCATTGCTTTCGGCCGTCGGACCCGAACGCCTCGCTCGCGAGCCGACCCGTCCAACCAGCGGCTAAGTCCAACGCGGCGCATTGCTTTCGGCCGTCGGACCCGAACGCCTCGCTCGCGAGCCGACCCGTCCAACCAGCGGCTAAGTCCAACGCGGCGCATTGCTTTTGGCCGGCGGACCCGAACGCTTCGCTCGCGAGCCGACCCGTCCAACCAGCGGCTAAGTCCAACGCGGCGCATTGCTTTCGGCCGTCGGACCCGAACGCCTCGCTCGCGAGCCGACCCGTCCAACCAGCGGCTAAGTCCAACGCGGCGCATTGCTTTTGGCCGGCGGACCCGAACGCCTCGCTCGCGAGCCGACCCGTCCAACCAGCGGCTAAGTCCAACGCGGCGCATTGCTTTCGGCCGTCGGACCCGAACGCCTCGCTCGCGAGCCGACCCGTCCAACCAGCGGCTAAGTCCAACGCGGCGCATTGCTTTTGGCCGGCGGACCCGAACGCCTCGCTCGCGAGCCGACCCGTCCAACCAGCGGCTAAGTCCAACGCGGCGCATTGCTTTCGGCCGTCGGACCCGAACGCCTCGCTCGCGAGCGACCCGTCCAACCAGCGGCTAAGTCCAACGCGGCGCATTGCTTTTGGCCGGCGGACGCGAACGCCTCGCTCGCGAGCCGACCCGTCCAACCAGCGGCTAAGTCCAACGCGGTGCATTGCTTTCGGCCGGCGGACGCGAACGCCTCGCTCGCGAGCCGACCCGTCCAAACAGCGGCTAAGTCCAACGCGGCGCATTGCTTTCGGCCGTCGGACCCGAACGCCTCGCTCGCGAGCCGACCCCTCCAACCAGCGGCTAAGTCCAACGCGGCGCATTGCTTTTGGCCGGCGGACGCGAACGCCTCGCTCGCGAGCCGACCCGTCCAACCAGCGGCTAAGTCCAACGCGGCGCATTGCTTTTGGCCGGCGGACGCGAATGCCTCGCTCGCGAGCCGACCCGTCCAACCAGCGGCTAAGTCCAACGCGGCGCGTTGCTTTTGGCCGGCGGACGCGAACGCCTCGCTCGCGAGCCGACCCCTCCAACCAGCGGCTAAGTCCAACGCGGCGCATTGCTTTCGGCCGTCGGACCCGAACGCCTCGCTCGCGAGCCGACCCGTCCAACCAGCGGCTAAGTCCAACGCGGCGCATTGCTTTCGGCCGTCGGACCCGAACGCCTCGCTCGCGAGCCGACCCGTCCAACCAGCGGCTAAGTCCAACGCGGCGCATTGCTTTTGGCCGGCGGACCCGAACGCTTCGCTCGCGAGCCGACCCGTCCAACCAGCGGCTAAGTCCAACGCGGCGCATTGCTTTCGGCCGTCGGACCCGAACGCCTCGCTCGCGAGCCGACCCGTCCAACCAGCGGCTAAGTCCAACGCGGCGCATTGCTTTCGGCCGGCGGACCCGAACGCCTCGCTCGCGAGCCGACCCCTCCAACCAGCGGCTAAGTCCAACGCGGCGCATTGCTTTCGGCCGGCGGACGCAAACGCCTCGCTCGCGAGCCGACCCCTCCAACCAGCGGCTAAGTCCAACGCGGCGCATTGCTTTCGGCCGGCGGACGCGAAAGCCTCGCTCGCGAGCCGACCCGTCCAACCAGCGGCTAAGTCCAACGCGGCGCATTGCTTTTGGCCGGCGGACGCGAACGCCTCGCTCGCGAGCCGACCCGTCCAACCAGCGGCTAAGTCCAACGCGGTGCATTGCTTTCGGCCGGCGGACGCGAACGCCTCGCTCGCGAGCCGACCCGTCCAAACAGCGGCTAAGTCCAACGCGGCGCATTGCTTTTGGCCGGCAGACCCGAACGCCTCGCTCGCGAGCCGACCCGTCCAACCAGCGGCTAAGTCCAACGCGGCGCATTGCTTTCGGCCGTCGGACCCGAACGCCTCGCTCGCGAGCCGACTCGTCCAAACAGCGGCTAAGTCCAACGCGGCGCATTGCTTTTGGCCGGCGGACGCGAACGCCTCGCTCGCGAGCCGACCCGTCCAACCAGCGGCTAAGTCCAACGCGGCGCATTGCTTTTGGCCGGCGGACGCGAATGCCTCGCTCGCGAGCCGACCCGTCCAACCAGCGGCTAAGTCCAACGCGGCGCGTTGCTTTTGGCCGGCGGACGCGAACGCCTCGCTCGCGAGCCGACCCCTCCAACCAGCGGCTAAGTCCAACGCGGCGCATTGCTTTCGGCCGTCGGACCCGAACGCCTCGCTCGCGAGCCGACCCGTCCAACCAGCGGCTAAGTCCAACGCGGCGCATTGCTTTCGGCCGTCGGACCCGAACGCCTCGCTCGCGAGCCGACCCGTCCAACCAGCGGCTAAGTCCAACGCGGTGCATTGCTTTCGGCCGGCGGACGCGAACGCCTCGCTCGCGAGCCGACCCGTCCAAACAGCGGCTAAGTCCAACGCGGCGCATTGCTTTTGGCCGGCGGACCCGAACGCCTCGCTCGCGAGCCGACCCGTCCAACCAGCGGCTAAGTCCAACGCGGTGCATTGCTTTCGGCCGGCGGACGCGAACGCCTCGCTCGCGAGCCGACCCGTCCAAACAGCGGCTAAGTCCAACGCGGCGCATTGCTTTTGGCCGGCAGACCCGAACGCCTCGCTCGCGAGCCGACCCGTCCAACCAGCGGCTAAGTCCAACGCGGCGCATTGCTTTCGGCCGTCGGACCCGAACGCCTCGCTCGCGAGCCGACTCGTCCAAACAGCGGCTAAGTCCAACGCGGCGCATTGCTTTTGGCCGGCGGACGCGAACGCCTCGCTCGCGAGCCGACCCGTCCAACCAGCGGCTAAGTCCAACGCGGCGCATTGCTTTTGGCCGGCGGACGCGAATGCCTCGCTCGCGAGCCGACCCGTCCAACCAGCGGCTAAGTCCAACGCGGCGCGTTGCTTTTGGCCGGCGGACGCGAACGCCTCGCTCGCGAGCCGACCCCTCCAACCAGCGGCTAAGTCCAACGCGGCGCATTGCTTTCGGCCGTCGGACCCGAACGCCTCGCTCGCGAGCCGACCCGTCCAACCAGCGGCTAAGTCCAACGCGGCGCATTGCTTTCGGCCGTCGGACCCGAACGCCTCGCTCGCGAGCCGACCCGTCCAACCAGCGGCTAAGTCCAACGCGGTGCATTGCTTTCGGCCGGCGGACGCGAACGCCTCGCTCGCGAGCCGACCCGTCCAACCAGCGGCTAAGTCCAACGCGGCGCGTTGCTTTTGGCCGGCGGACGCGAACGCCTCGCTCGCGAGCCGACCCGTCCAACCAGCGGCTAAGTCCAACGCGGCGCATTGCTTTTGGCCGGCGGACCCGAACGCCTCGCTCGCGAGCCGACCCGTCCAACCAGCGGCTAAGTCCAACGCGGCGCATTGCTTTCGGCCGGCGGACGCAAACGCCTCGCTCGCGAGCCGACCCCTCCAACCAGCGGCTAAGTCCAACGCGGCGCATTGCTTTCGGCCGGCGGACGCGAAAGCCTCGCTCGCGAGCCGACCCGTCCAACCAGCGGCTAAGTCCAACGCGGCGCATTGCTTTCGGCCGACGGACCCGAACGCCTCGCTCGCGAGCCGACCCCTCCAACCAGCGGCTAAGTCCAACGCGGCGCATTGCTTTCGGCCGGCGGACGCAAACGCCTCGCTCGCGAGCCGACCCCTCCAACCAGCGGCTAAGTCCAACGCGGCGCATTGCTTTCGGCCGGCGGACGCGAAAGCCTCGCTCGCGAGCCGACCCGTCCAACCAGCGGCTAAGTCCAACGCGGCGCATTGCTTTCGGCCGACGGACCCGAACGCCTCGCTCGCGAGCCGACCCCTCCAACCAGCGGCTAAGTCCAACGCGGCGCATTGCTTTCGGCCGGCGGACGCAAACGCCTCGCTCGCGAGCCGACCCCTCCAACCAGCGGCTAAGTCCAACGCGGCGCATTGCTTTCGGCCGGCGGACGCAAACGCCTCGCTCGCGAGCCGACCCCTCCAACCAGCGGCTAAGTCCAACGCGGCGCATTGCTTTCGGCCGGCGGACGCGAAAGCCTCGCTCGCGAGCCGACCCGTCCAACCAGCGGCTAAGTCCAACGCGGCGCATTGCTTTCGGCCGACGGACCCGAACGCCTCGCTCGCGAGCCGACCCCTCCAACCAGCGGCTAAGTCCAACGCGGCGCATTGCTTTCGGCCGGCGGACGCGAAAGCCTCGCTCGCGAGCCGACCCGTCCAACCAGCGGCTAAGTCCAACGCGGCGCATTGCTTTCGGCCGGCGGACGCAAACGCCTCGCTCGCGAGCCGACCCCTCCAACCAGCGGCTAAGTCCAACGCGGCGCATTGCTTTCGGCCGGCGGACGCGAAAGCCTCGCTCGCGAGCCGACCCGTCCAACCAGCGGCTAAGTCCAACGCGGCGCATTGCTTTTGGCCGGCGGACGCGAACGCCTCGCTCGCGAGCCGACCCGTCCAACCAGCGGCTAAGTCCAACGCGGCGCGTTGCTTTTGGCCGGCGGACGCGAACGCCTCGCTCGCGAGCCGACCCCTCCAACCAGCGGCTAAGTCCAACGCGGCGCATTGCTTTCGGCCGTCGGACCCGAACGCCTCGCTCGCGAGCCGACCCGTCCAACCAGCGGCTAAGTCCAACGCGGCGCATTGCTTTCGGCCGTCGGACCCGAACGCCTCGCTCGCGAGCCGACCCGTCCAACCAGCGGCTAAGTCCAACGCGGCGCATTGCTTTTGGCCGGCGGACCCGAACGCTTCGCTCGCGAGCCGACCCGTCCAACCAGCGGCTAAGTCCAACGCGGCGCATTGCTTTCGGCCGTCGGACCCGAACGCCTCGCTCGCGAGCCGACCCGTCCAACCAGCGGCTAAGTCCAACGCGGCGCATTGCTTTTGGCCGGCGGACCCGAACGCCTCGCTCGCGAGCCGACCCGTCCAACCAGCGGCTAAGTCCAACGCGGCGCATTGCTTTCGGCCGTCGGACCCGAACGCCTCGCTCGCGAGCCGACCCGTCCAACCAGCGGCTAAGTCCAACGCGGCGCATTGCTTTCGGCCGTCGGACCCGAACGCCTCGCTCGCGAGCGACCCGTCCAACCAGCGGCTAAGTCCAACGCGGCGCATTGCTTTTGGCCGGCGGACGCGAACGCCTCGCTCGCGAGCCGACCCGTCCAACCAGCGGCTAAGTCCAACGCGGTGCATTGCTTTCGGCCGGCGGACGCGAACGCCTCGCTCGCGAGCCGACCCGTCCAAACAGCGGCTAAGTCCAACGCGGCGCATTGCTTTCGGCCGTCGGACCCGAACGCCTCGCTCGCGAGCCGACCCCTCCAACCAGCGGCTAAGTCCAACGCGGCGCATTGCTTTTGGCCGGCGGACGCGAACGCCTCGCTCGCGAGCCGACCCGTCCAACCAGCGGCTAAGTCCAACGCGGTGCATTGCTTTCGGCCGGCGGACGCGAACGCCTCGCTCGCGAGCCGACCCGTCCAACCAGCGGCTAAGTCCAACGCGGCGCATTGCTTTTGGCCGGCGGACCCGAACGCCTCGCTCGCGAGCCGACCCGTCCAACCAGCGGCTAAGTCCAACGCGGCGCATTGCTTTCGGCCGGCGGACGCAAACGCCTCGCTCGCGAGCCGACCCCTCCAACCAGCGGCTAAGTCCAACGCGGCGCATTGCTTTCGGCCGGCGGACGCGAAAGCCTCGCTCGCGAGCCGACCCGTCCAACCAGCGGCTAAGTCCAACGCGGCGCATTGCTTTCGGCCGGCGGACGCAAACGCCTCGCTCGCGAGCCGACCCCTCCAACCAGCGGCTAAGTCCAACGCGGCGCATTGCTTTCGGCCGGCGGACGCGAAAGCCTCGCTCGCGAGCCGACCCGTCCAACCAGCGGCTAAGTCCAACGCGGCGCATTGCTTTTGGCCGGCGGACGCGAACGCCTCGCTCGCGAGCCGACCCGTCCAACCAGCGGCTAAGTCCAACGCGGTGCATTGCTTTCGGCCGGCGGACGCGAACGCCTCGCTCGCGAGCCGACCCGTCCAAACAGCGGCTAAGTCCAACGCGGCGCATTGCTTTTGGCCGGCGGACCCGAACGCCTCGCTCGCGAGCCGACCCGTCCAACCAGCGGCTAAGTCCAACGCGGCGCATTGCTTTTGGCCGGCAGACCCGAACGCCTCGCTCGCGAGCCGACCCGTCCAACCAGCGGCTAAGTCCAACGCGGCGCATTGCTTTCGGCCGTCGGACCCGAACGCCTCGCTCGCGAGCCGACTCGTCCAAACAGCGGCTAAGTCCAACGCGGCGCATTGCTTTTGGCCGGCGGACGCGAACGCCTCGCTCGCGAGCCGACCCGTCCAACCAGCGGCTAAGTCCAACGCGGCGCATTGCTTTTGGCCGGCGGACGCGAATGCCTCGCTCGCGAGCCGACCCGTCCAACCAGCGGCTAAGTCCAACGCGGCGCGTTGCTTTTGGCCGGCGGACGCGAACGCCTCGCTCGCGAGCCGACCCCTCCAACCAGCGGCTAAGTCCAACGCGGCGCATTGCTTTCGGCCGTCGGACCCGAACGCCTCGCTCGCGAGCCGACCCGTCCAACCAGCGGCTAAGTCCAACGCGGCGCATTGCTTTCGGCCGTCGGACCCGAACGCCTCGCTCGCGAGCCGACCCGTCCAACCAGCGGCTAAGTCCAACGCGGCGCATTGCTTTTGGCCGGCGGACCCGAACGCTTCGCTCGCGAGCCGACCCGTCCAACCAGCGGCTAAGTCCAACGCGGCGCATTGCTTTCGGCCGTCGGACCCGAACGCCTCGCTCGCGAGCCGACCCGTCCAACCAGCGGCTAAGTCCAACGCGGCGCATTGCTTTTGGCCGGCGGACCCGAACGCCTCGCTCGCGAGCCGACCCGTCCAACCAGCGGCTAAGTCCAACGCGGCGCATTGCTTTCGGCCGTCGGACCCGAACGCCTCGCTCGCGAGCCGACCCGTCCAACCAGCGGCTAAGTCCAACGCGGCGCATTGCTTTCGGCCGTCGGACCCGAACGCCTCGCTCGCGAGCGACCCGTCCAACCAGCGGCTAAGTCCAACGCGGCGCATTGCTTTTGGCCGGCGGACGCGAACGCCTCGCTCGCGAGCCGACCCGTCCAACCAGCGGCTAAGTCCAACGCGGTGCATTGCTTTCGGCCGGCGGACGCGAACGCCTCGCTCGCGAGCCGACCCGTCCAAACAGCGGCTAAGTCCAACGCGGCGCATTGCTTTCGGCCGTCGGACCCGAACGCCTCGCTCGCGAGCCGACCCCTCCAACCAGCGGCTAAGTCCAACGCGGCGCATTGCTTTTGGCCGGCGGACGCGAACGCCTCGCTCGCGAGCCGACCCGTCCAACCAGCGGCTAAGTCCAACGCGGTGCATTGCTTTCGGCCGGCGGACGCGAACGCCTCGCTCGCGAGCCGACCCGTCCAACCAGCGGCTAAGTCCAACGCGGCGCATTGCTTTTGGCCGGCGGACCCGAACGCCTCGCTCGCGAGCCGACCCGTCCAACCAGCGGCTAAGTCCAACGCGGCGCATTGCTTTCGGCCGGCGGACGCAAACGCCTCGCTCGCGAGCCGACCCCTCCAACCAGCGGCTAAGTCCAACGCGGCGCATTGCTTTCGGCCGGCGGACGCGAAAGCCTCGCTCGCGAGCCGACCCGTCCAACCAGCGGCTAAGTCCAACGCGGCGCATTGCTTTCGGCCGACGGACCCGAACGCCTCGCTCGCGAGCCGACCCCTCCAACCAGCGGCTAAGTCCAACGCGGCGCATTGCTTTCGGCCGGCGGACGCAAACGCCTCGCTCGCGAGCCGACCCCTCCAACCAGCGGCTAAGTCCAACGCGGCGCATTGCTTTCGGCCGGCGGACGCGAAAGCCTCGCTCGCGAGCCGACCCGTCCAACCAGCGGCTAAGTCCAACGCGGCGCATTGCTTTCGGCCGACGGACCCGAACGCCTCGCTCGCGAGCCGACCCCTCCAACCAGCGGCTAAGTCCAACGCGGCGCATTGCTTTCGGCCGGCGGACGCAAACGCCTCGCTCGCGAGCCGACCCCTCCAACCAGCGGCTAAGTCCAACGCGGCGCATTGCTTTCGGCCGGCGGACGCGAAAGCCTCGCTCGCGAGCCGACCCCTCCAACCAGCGGCTAAGTCCAACGCGGCGCATTGCTTTCGGCCGGCGGACGCGAAAGCCTCGCTCGCGAGCCGACCCGTCCAACCAGCGGCTAAGTCCAACGCGGCGCATTGCTTTTGGCCGGCGGACGCGAACGCCTCGCTCGCGAGCCGACCCGTCCAACCAGCGGCTAAGTCCAACGCGGTGCATTGCTTTCGGCCGGCGGACGCGAACGCCTCGCTCGCGAGCCGACCCGTCCAAACAGCGGCTAAGTCCAACGCGGCGCATTGCTTTTGGCCGGCGGACCCGAACGCCTCGCTCGCGAGCCGACCCGTCCAACCAGCGGCTAAGTCCAACGCGGCGCATTGCTTTTGGCCGGCGGACCCGAACGCCTCGCTCGCGAGCCGACCCGTCCAACCAGCGGCTAAGTCCAACGCGGCGCATTGCTTTCGGCCGTCGGACCCGAACGCCTCGCTCGCGAGCCGACTCGTCCAAACAGCGGCTAAGTCCAACGCGGCGCATTGCTTTTGGCCGGCGGACGCGAACGCCTCGCTCGCGAGCCGACCCGTCCAACCAGCGGCTAAGTCCAACGCGGCGCATTGCTTTTGGCCGGCGGACGCGAATGCCTCGCTCGCGAGCCGACCCGTCCAACCAGCGGCTAAGTCCAACGCGGCGCGTTGCTTTTGGCCGGCGGACGCGAACGCCTCGCTCGCGAGCCGACCCCTCCAACCAGCGGCTAAGTCCAACGCGGCGCATTGCTTTCGGCCGTCGGACCCGAACGCCTCGCTCGCGAGCCGACCCGTCCAACCAGCGGCTAAGTCCAACGCGGCGCATTGCTTTCGGCCGTCGGACCCGAACGCCTCGCTCGCGAGCCGACCCGTCCAACCAGCGGCTAAGTCCAACGCGGCGCATTGCTTTTGGCCGGCGGACCCGAACGCTTCGCTCGCGAGCCGACCCGTCCAACCAGCGGCTAAGTCCAACGCGGCGCATTGCTTTCGGCCGTCGGACCCGAACGCCTCGCTCGCGAGCCGACCCGTCCAACCAGCGGCTAAGTCCAACGCGGCGCATTGCTTTTGGCCGGCGGACCCGAACGCCTCGCTCGCGAGCCGACCCGTCCAACCAGCGGCTAAGTCCAACGCGGCGCATTGCTTTCGGCCGTCGGACCCGAACGCCTCGCTCGCGAGCCGACCCGTCCAACCAGCGGCTAAGTCCAACGCGGCGCATTGCTTTCGGCCGTCGGACCCGAACGCCTCGCTCGCGAGCGACCCGTCCAACCAGCGGCTAAGTCCAACGCGGCGCATTGCTTTTGGCCGGCGGACGCGAACGCCTCGCTCGCGAGCCGACCCGTCCAACCAGCGGCTAAGTCCAACGCGGTGCATTGCTTTCGGCCGGCGGACGCGAACGCCTCGCTCGCGAGCCGACCCGTCCAAACAGCGGCTAAGTCCAACGCGGCGCATTGCTTTCGGCCGTCGGACCCGAACGCCTCGCTCGCGAGCCGACCCCTCCAACCAGCGGCTAAGTCCAACGCGGCGCATTGCTTTTGGCCGGCGGACGCGAACGCCTCGCTCGCGAGCCGACCCGTCCAACCAGCGGCTAAGTCCAACGCGGTGCATTGCTTTCGGCCGGCGGACGCGAACGCCTCGCTCGCGAGCCGACCCGTCCAACCAGCGGCTAAGTCCAACGCGGCGCATTGCTTTTGGCCGGCGGACCCGAACGCCTCGCTCGCGAGCCGACCCGTCCAACCAGCGGCTAAGTCCAACGCGGCGCATTGCTTTCGGCCGGCGGACGCAAACGCCTCGCTCGCGAGCCGACCCCTCCAACCAGCGGCTAAGTCCAACGCGGCGCATTGCTTTCGGCCGGCGGACGCGAAAGCCTCGCTCGCGAGCCGACCCGTCCAACCAGCGGCTAAGTCCAACGCGGCGCATTGCTTTCGGCCGACGGACCCGAACGCCTCGCTCGCGAGCCGACCCCTCCAACCAGCGGCTAAGTCCAACGCGGCGCATTGCTTTCGGCCGGCGGACGCAAACGCCTCGCTCGCGAGCCGACCCCTCCAACCAGCGGCTAAGTCCAACGCGGCGCATTGCTTTCGGCCGGCGGACGCGAAAGCCTCGCTCGCGAGCCGACCCGTCCAACCAGCGGCTAAGTCCAACGCGGCGCATTGCTTTCGGCCGACGGACCCGAACGCCTCGCTCGCGAGCCGACCCCTCCAACCAGCGGCTAAGTCCAACGCGGCGCATTGCTTTCGGCCGGCGGACGCAAACGCCTCGCTCGCGAGCCGACCCCTCCAACCAGCGGCTAAGTCCAACGCGGCGCATTGCTTTCGGCCGGCGGACGCAAACGCCTCGCTCGCGAGCCGACCCCTCCAACCAGCGGCTAAGTCCAACGCGGCGCATTGCTTTCGGCCGGCGGACGCGAAAGCCTCGCTCGCGAGCCGACCCGTCCAACCAGCGGCTAAGTCCAACGCGGCGCATTGCTTTCGGCCGACGGACCCGAACGCCTCGCTCGCGAGCCGACCCCTCCAACCAGCGGCTAAGTCCAACGCGGCGCATTGCTTTCGGCCGGCGGACGCGAAAGCCTCGCTCGCGAGCCGACCCGTCCAACCAGCGGCTAAGTCCAACGCGGCGCATTGCTTTCGGCCGGCGGACGCAAACGCCTCGCTCGCGAGCCGACCCCTCCAACCAGCGGCTAAGTCCAACGCGGCGCATTGCTTTCGGCCGGCGGACGCGAAAGCCTCGCTCGCGAGCCGACCCGTCCAACCAGCGGCTAAGTCCAACGCGGCGCATTGCTTTTGGCCGGCGGACGCGAACGCCTCGCTCGCGAGCCGACCCGTCCAACCAGCGGCTAAGTCCAACGCGGTGCATTGCTTTCGGCCGGCGGACGCGAACGCCTCGCTCGCGAGCCGACCCGTCCAAACAGCGGCTAAGTCCAACGCGGCGCATTGCTTTTGGCCGGCGGACCCGAACGCCTCGCTCGCGAGCCGACCCGTCCAACCAGCGGCTAAGTCCAACGCGGCGCATTGCTTTTGGCCGGCAGACCCGAACGCCTCGCTCGCGAGCCGACCCGTCCAACCAGCGGCTAAGTCCAACGCGGCGCATTGCTTTCGGCCGTCGGACCCGAACGCCTCGCTCGCGAGCCGACTCGTCCAAACAGCGGCTAAGTCCAACGCGGCGCATTGCTTTTGGCCGGCGGACGCGAACGCCTCGCTCGCGAGCCGACCCGTCCAACCAGCGGCTAAGTCCAACGCGGCGCATTGCTT